>NW_001849123.1:3397-6945 GCF_000209065.1 Trypanosoma cruzi | reverse complement strand
GCGTCAGGCCGTTGCTCCCCGTGGAGGTGATTGGGCCAACCGACTTGGTCCTGTCGCTGCATTTGGCTACGAAGCGGGGGCGTCGAACAGTTCGATGCTTTTTGACTACTTTTCTCAGTCCCCCGTTGACTGTGACCACTACGCTGAACTTATTTTTCATGATAGCGGTCCTATCGAATGTCCCCCTGAAACTGTGTTGTTTATGCCCGTATTAAAGTGCGGACATATGCTGGAGCGTGCATCTGTGACTCCCACTCCAACCAGCGACGACTGGTACATGGCTGCTCTCGAGGCGACGACGGAATTATTGGAAAAAGGGTACATTCCAGCCAGCGTTGGAGGAGATGGATCTGCTACATTGCCCATGGTAGAGGCGTACAAACGGCTATTTCCATCTGAAGATGTTGTCGTCATCCATTTCTCCGCCCAGCCACTTGTCGGAAATGCACGCGCCCCGCTACGGGTTCTTTTGGACAAGGGATTGTTGAAGGGCATCGTGAGTGTAGGCAATCGTTTGGTAACCTCGGAGGATCGAAAGATACGGAAACACCACAAAATGTTTTATATGGACATGCACGCTATTTATTCCAAGGGGTTGTTCTGCATTCGGGATATTCGAAATGACTACCCCGTTTTTATCAGTATCGATGCCAATGTCATGGATCCCGCCTTTGCTCCAGCTGTGGCATGTCCCGTTGCTGGAGGGCTATCCACACGAGAATTACTGCATGTAATGAATGGCATTCGGGGACCCAAGGTGGTGGGGTTGGACGTGCATGGGTACTTCCCTGATTTTGACGTTTGCCGAAAGGACGGCATTGGCCTCACGCAAATAGCATTGGCGAAGGTGCTGAAGGAGGCGATTCTTAAGGCATACAGCATCTCCACACAAACTGAGGAGGAGGGAATGGCAAGGGTTAAAATGCTACAACGGCAGGGAACCGTGTCGGAAAACCCGTACCCGGATCATTGATGTCATCCCACGGAAGATTTCGCGAGTCTCTGTATTCTTGCCGCACTGTGGAAGATATAAATTGTTTTGTGTCCTACCTGAGCACAACTGTCTTGGCTTCGTTGGATGTTTCTGGTCTCTTGTTTTTTTTTTTTTTTTTTTTTTTTTTTTTTTCATTCTCTGTGTCTGCGTCTACATGTTCCTTTTACAGAAGTGAGTTTAAATAAAATCATAATAAGAGAAAAGAAAAAGGAAAAAGGAAAAAAAAAATGGCCGATTCAAATGCCGTTACTGTTCAGGAGGATTTGTGTGACCTCCAGACGCAGTTGGAGCAGCGGCGTAGCCAGGCAAGAAATCTAGAGTTGCAGGTGGCACGGAAAGAGGCTGAGCTTCGTCGTGCTAAAGAGGAGCAGGCACTTCTCAAGGAGCTCCGGATGGTGAATGAAGTAACACTACGCAAGAAGCAGCAGAAGGATGACGCACATGACAATACACGGCTTAAAATATCATTGGAGTCATTGACGCAGGTCATTTCTCTGGAGGATGAAATCAAACATGAGAACAGACGGACGGCGGAATTACAGGATTCCGCCAACGTCATAACTCGTCAGATGGAAGACGTGGAGAAGGGCATTGAGAATGTCGTCAGCCGCCTGGCGTTGGTAAGACAGGTCACAGGGCGGGATGGGAGGGAAAATGCTCTTCTCAGTGGGCCAGCTACTACAAGTGAATGGATCATGCGGAAGAAGAATCTGACTGCCCTTCATGAAGAGCAAAATACGGTGAAGGCGCTCTCTGCTTTGTTATCTGAGCGCATTGAGGCCATCAATAAAGAGATGGAGGAGCAAAGGCAAAAGGCAGAGCAGCTTGCCGCGGCAAAACAGAGTTTGGTGGAAACAAATAAGGAATACGATGCGCTTCTCGAAGAGATGAAATCGATGGAGCGACTCATTAAGAAGAAGGAGCGTCTTTTGGACGCTTCGACCGCGAAGGAAAGTGACGACTACAAGAAAATCAAGCAGCTGGAGGGGGACAAGAAAGTACTGTACGGCACCCTATCCAAATTCCGTGAAACGAATGTCAATAACTCCAAATCCATTCTCTCCCTGGAGGTACGCCTCCGGCAACTGGAGACCAAACTGGAGGCGGTGAATCTCTTTCTTCAGCATGTGTTTGCCCAAGTGGAGGAGGAGGAGGAGCCATTGGAAAACATTCCAGAGGACGCTACGGAGGTCCCGTTGCAACAGTTTGAGGAACTTTGCCGTGAACTTGAGCTCTCTCGGGAAACATTGGTCCAGCGCGATGACCAGCTCAATGCCCATGACGCGAAGGTGGAACAATTGGGACGTAAAACTTTTGTTCTTCAAAATGCTATTGCATCTCGCGCCACCTCCGCCCAGCTTCAGGTCAAAGGGAAGGAAAAAGAATTTGAAACGCTCATGTCCCACGTTGACTACATGAAGGCGGAGTTTGACGAGGAGTACAAGAAGCTCTCCCGGGAAAACGCCATGCTGCAGAGCAAACTGGCGCAGACGTCGTGAGAATTATGAAACACGCATACAATAATATTAGTTATTCGCTTTTTTTTTTTTTTTTTTTGTTTTGGTTTCCTGTTTTATTATTATTATTATTGATACCTCTCACCTTGTTTTGTAATATATATGTGTGTATGTAACGCAGAGAAGAAGGGCGACGCGAATGGTCCTTAGTGAAGGCAAAGGAGTGAAGAAACAACAAGGAGGAAGAGAATCCCCGAAGAGAAAAAAAAAAGAAAAAAGAAAATGACAAGAAATAAACGAACAAAAAAAAAATAATAACAAAAAAAAAAAGACGTGGATTGAAGCGGTGCATTAATTGTGTTTATAGGACTATGTTCCTACATGTGAGTTGGTTGCTTGGTTTGTGTGTGCGTGTATGTTTTGAATATTATTATTATTATTATTATTATTATTTTTTTTTTTTTTTTGTCTGTGTTTCTTTGTTTGTCTCTGTCGTGTGTTTTGTGGCACACGTCTCTCTTAACATTTTATTATTCAGTCTGCTAGGTTGTTGGGATGTCGGCCCTGTCTACAGAAGTCAGAGCGCGCTATCATATCGCCGTGTCTACCCGGTTTGTGGAGCGTCTCTCTGCCGCAGAGGGAACTGTCACGGCGGAGTACATCTACCACCGGGCTCTCAACGAAAATTTTAAGGACATCACAGATGTGGGGACGCTTCCGCACGGTATAGCTTCCCAGGTAAGCAGCACGTTTACAAGCCCAGTGGTACTTCAAGTCAACAGCTCAAGGGATGCTACGCAGCCCCTTCGGCCATGCGCCGATTCATGCGAGGAAGAAATGATATTTGCGGCTGCGTTTCAGAAAACGACGAACACACGTCTTCTGCGTCTTGTCCTCTCTGATGGACACTCGGAGATACCGGCAATTGAGCTCACTACCCTTCGCGTGTTTCGTGGTATACCTGTTCCAGGGGAGAAGCTCCTTGTTAAAGAGGGGACACAAATTAAAAATGGGGCCATCATCATGACGGAAGAATGTGTCGTGCCGCTTGGCGGAGAGGTGCTGCAGTTAAAGAAAGAATTTCTTTCCAAGAGGAA
>NW_001849123.1:0-3297 GCF_000209065.1 Trypanosoma cruzi | reverse complement strand
CGCTGATGGACACTCGGAGATACCGGCAATTGAGCTCACTACCCTTCGCGTGTTTCGTGGTATACCTGTTCCAGGGGAGAAGCTCCTTGTTAAAGAGGGGACACAAATTAAAAATGGGGCCATCATCATGACGGAAGAATGTGTCGTGCCGCTTGGCGGAGAGGTGCTGCAGTTAAAGAAAGAATTTCTTTCCAAGAGGAACCGAACTGATGTTCCCTATCAGACCAGTCTGGGTCTAGAGGCGGCTCCGCGTTTCCAACCGCTTCGTGTGCATTCTGCCATAGCAGTTGGTGCGCCCAATAGACAACCAGTGACAGCAGACCAGGGAGGAGGCTACGGTAACAACCGTGGGAAAGGCGGAGGACGTAGCTATCGTGGAGGAAGAGGATCGGGTTCCCGAGAGCGAAACCGTCGTTGAGGGCGCCGGCAAACAAGAATCTGAGCAGCAGGAGGGTCTCCTTTCCCAAAAAAAATTGCACGCACACACACACACACACACACACTTGCTTACATACAGAAACGAATCCAAATAATCATTATTATTATTATTATTATTATTATTATTATTGTGTTTTTTTTTCTTTTTTTTTTTTTTTTTTTGACTTTTTTTTTTTTTTTTGTTATTGGGTGTGTGTGTGCAACTTTTCATTGTTGCTGCTTGTATTGGCGTCCCACTCATGCATCGGAAGCAGCAAACAGCGTTAAAACGAGAAAAAAGGAAAAAAAGGAACAAGAAGGAATGTCCGAGGAGAAAAAATCTGTTGCGAATAGCAAGGGGATGCGGGCTGTCATTTTAGTTGGGGGTTACGGGACTCGTCTGCGTCCCCTCACCCTAACGATGCCAAAGCCTTTGGTGCCGTTTTGCAACAAGCCAATAATCGTACACCAAGTAGAGGCACTGCGAGACGCGGGGGTGACGGAAGTGATTCTTGCCGTTGCGTATCGCTCCGATGCGATGAGAAAAAACATGGACTATTGGTCAAAGGAGCTTGGCGTCTCTTTTGTCTTTTCTCTGGAGGAGGAGCCCCTTGGAACGGCGGGGCCACTGGCTCTGGCGCGTGATATTCTTTTACAGGATGATCAGCCTTTTTTTGTTTTGAACGCTGATATCACATGCCGATTTCCCCTGCGAGAACTTCTTTCATTTCACCAGAAGAGTGGGAAGGAGGGCACCATTGCCGTGACGAAGGTGACAGATTGGCAGAAGTACGGCGTTGTTGTTTTTGATGAAGCAACAGGAGTTATTGATCAATTTGTGGAGAAGCCAAAGAATTTTGTGGGAGACCGCATCAACGCCGGTATTTATGTGTTCAACAAGAGTGTCCTTAACCGAATTAAAGTGGAGAAGACTTCTATTGAAACGCAGGTTTTTCCACAGATGGCAAGCGCCAAGCAGCTCTGTGCGTTTATTCTTGAGGGTTTTTGGATGGACATTGGCGTTCCTAAGGATTACATTGAGGGCGTCGGAAAATACCTCCGGTCACTCAACGGGACCCCGAAGGAGTCACAAGAAGTCTACGGGTTTGGTCAGGCGCATAAGACTGATGATTTTACCGTCATTGGTTCCGTTATCATTGACCCCAGCGCCAAAATTGGAAAAGGATGCGTTATTGGGCCATTTGCAACCATTGGGCCGGGCTGTGTTATCGGTCCCACCTCACGTATCCGAAACTCTGCGATTCTCGACGAAAGCACCATCGGTAAGGGGACGTTGGTTGACTCCAGCATTATTGGCTGGAAGTCGAGGGTTGGCTCCTGGTGCCGTGTAGTAAACAATACCGTTCTGGGGGAGGACGTGGAGGTGAAGGACGAATTGTTTCTAAATGGAATAAAGGTCCTTCCAAATAAGTCGATATTGCAGAGCTATCATGAGCCGGAGGTTGTTATGTAACACGCGGCGGGCAGTGTTACCAACGCTTTGAGGCTCTTCTTTCTTCTTTTACTTCCTTTTGATTCTGCCGGTGTTTGGTGGCTGAAACCGAAACGAATTGGAGGTGGGGAAGGAGGAGAAAAGAACAAAAAAAGATTGTAACAAGAACACCTGCGAACTCACAACGGAAAAAATAAGAAAAAAGAAACGGTATAATAACATACATTTATGGGAGTGGAAATAATACATGAGTGGGTCAGTGTGCGTGTGTATATATTTATATGTATGTTGTATGGAATTTTGTGTGCGTGTGTTTTCTGTTTATCCATTTGCCGTGTTTGGTGGCAGTCGCCTGTGGGGGATGTTGCTCTCTGAGCAGCTTACTCGTTTTTTGTTTTTTTTTTGTTTTGTTTTTTTTTGTCTTCATTACTGCGAGAGTGCACTTCTTTTCCAACGCAACTTACGGTTTACGTGAGGAAAGGAAAGGAGAAAATGGTTCAAGTGCAGCCTCGTGGCAGGAACGAGTCTCAACAACGTGGTGGGCGCAGTCCCGATCCAAAAGCAATGACAGAAGGTTTTGAATGAGAAGGCATCAAAGCGAAAAAATGTCTTTTTTTGCCTTAAAGAAGGAAAATGACACTGCGAATCGTCCTTTCCACTGCGTTGCAGAAGCATGGAGGAGTTGTGGTGGAGCTGATGACGTCAATGAGATTATTTTGGAACTCTTTTCAGCGTTCGGGTCGTTCTAGAGCACAAATCAGACGGAAATTGTTTATCGCCACGGTGAACTTTGTATGGGAAACCTTTTTTGTTTTCTTCCTTGTTTTCTCCGGAATAAATCCAATAATCCACACGCCAGTCGCCACCGTAGAACACTTTGGCCCTGCTGAGTAAAGGTGTGAAGGAGAGCCAGGCCCGGTGAGGGCGCTACAGCGAAGAGCGTGAAATAAACACCTTTTACGCATCCGCCCCGGACTGGCGTGGTGGCTCAATAATCCATTGTTTCCAAGAATCGGTAAAGCAACAAATCAACAAATCATTAAAACAATCTATAAATAACAAAAGGAGGAGAAAAGCCACCTGCCAGGAGCGTTGGCGTTATGCGGGATCCGCGAGGAGCCCCGTTTCTTCTTGTCGCGCAGAGGTGCTGTTGGCGGCGGGGTCTTTCCACCTTGAGGAGCAGCTGCGCCAGTATTTTCGTGGGGCACAGATTCCTCACCTACCAAGCGTTCGCTCCATGATTTTTTCCAGGCGCCTGCAGGGCCTGGCAGCGGAGTAGATGCGGACACGTCTCTTTGCAAACTTCATTTCGGATAGTTTCCGCGATGTCAGGTCGATGCCTGTGGCCTGCCTTGCCGCGCGGTGGCGGGTCAGTCCGTCATCGCTTTGGCGCTGAAAGTCGCATGCTGGACGGCGGAAATCGGCCG
>NW_001849122.1:7770-18217 GCF_000209065.1 Trypanosoma cruzi | reverse complement strand
ACAATTTGTTTCTGGAATCGCCCGCAGAACGCGTGGCATGGCAACCATGATAGGCTGAACCAATTGCAGCATCCAATTAGATGTGGTGATAAAACGCAACGCTTCTAACGTCGTCCTGACAAAAGTCATGCCATTGCTTTCGGTTTGCTGAAGAGAAAAAAACGGTTCCCCGGAATCCGGCGCCCGTAGCAGCTGAGACTTTCCCCCCGCAACCAATGTGACATTCCCAACCGAAAAATTGGACTCCCCGTGGCGCTTCACAAACGCGACATCACGCAGCCACACCGTTGTTTCAGCAGGCAACCACACGCACGTAATTTTCGCGTCCACGTGAAGAGACAAGACAACAACAAATTCACGAGCATCTGAAGGCAGCGTCGGCGGCGGTGTCACACCCGCCCCTGTACTGCCAGCAAGTACCGTCGTGGAGTATCTCTCTTGAACCTTGCGCCTCAAAAATAACACCACATCACGATAGCGAATATCACCCTCAATATCGGCCAATTGCTCCCTCCTTTCCGCAATGTCCCGTGTGCGATGGCAGTAATCCAAGAGCGCAAGATACGACGTGCGGGCTTCGGCGTAGAAGTGAAGGTGCAACGAATTAAAGTTGTAACGCCCCCTCCTGTCCCGTATAAAAGCGAAGACACAACTTTTGGCGTGGGACCAACGTGAACTCAATGAACGCAGCTTATAAAACGGACGGCAATACTCGGGAACCTCTTTCATGATCCCATGGCTCACGGCGCACCTTGTGAGAGACCGCAATGCATCCTCATCAAAAAACAACGAGGATACGCCGTCAAAAACAATAGCAACGTTCTTGCGACAGAGAATACCCGCAGAACTGTACACGGAGGTCATGCGCATACTGAGATGATCAATTTCCACAATCTTTTGCGGTTGCTCCTTAGCAGCATTTGCACACACGGCAACCCCACTGAAGGTGATAACGATAACCTTCATAAGCTCAGCACCGGCCTCTAATGTAGGCTCAGTTTTCACCATGATCCCGCTCACCGTAATCTCAAAGCCCACGTCAGAATGTGAATCGCACGGCCACACAACACAGGGGTTCTTCAACTGCACGTGAATGGGTCGATTCATGACCCACAACACAGAACGACTGGCGGAATTGACAAGAAACAAAAAAAAACTTTTCCATTCTGTGGAAGGGATGTCAAATCCTCTTGAGAATCGCAAGATGCAAATGAAGTGTTACTGACACTCTGACACGACATGTAATCATCATCCTCCAAGCCGCGGAACAGTGCAAAGTTCATCCCTATTCTTCTACATTGAAGGCCACCACGACAGAACTAATGCAGCAGACACAAGTGCAGCGCAATATCCTTCACTATCCCGCGTTCCACCTTGCTTGCCATGAGTGCCACGGCGGCGGTGCCTGCGTTACATCTGGGATGACTCCAAAATGCCAGGCGCCATGCTGTGGAGAGTGGATGCTTGACGAACGTGCCCGTGTTAGTGCCTAACACAAAACGACGTCAAGTAGAAAAACTATCCGCAACTCAAACTACCCGTGTGTGGCCGCAACAAAACAAACACTGAGACATGTGCGGAGCAACGTAAAGAAAAAAAAAGAGAATAATCTTCTGGGCCGCTGGACGGATCCTGAAATTATCCAAAGAAACCAAACACGACAGGAAGGAAACAGAAGGTAAAGCAAGGGCAGTTCATTGCCTCAATGTTGTTTTCTGATTATATATATATATTCTTTTGACCCCTCGCTTGGACTTTGCACTCAGATAGGATCTGAAATATTATTACCTACGAAGTGGCGGACTTTGGACTCCTCCAACCACAAGACCCCGCCGCGAGGTAGGAAACAAAAAGGGGACGGGTAGAATGGAGAAATAGAAAAATATCTGGCCCCTATCGGTTCCATGCCCCAATAAATTCGTGTTCTCCCCAAGAATTCATAAGATAGGAAAAGTATCATAAAGGAGTGCATTCGTTTATCAGGATGTATATGTATATATACTAATTTCGCCAGCTCTCGCGCGATCATTCTCTTCACAAGTTACTAGAAAAAAAGAGAAATGATACAATAGCCCACAAGAATACATCGATATACAAGCAAAGTAATACGTCATTCCGCATAATTCTTCGTTCCTTCTCTTGTTGTTCGCTCTACACAAAATCAGAAGTATAAAGAGCGACAGGCATGCCCTCCCACACAGTCATCGTGCAACAGGAGGGAGAGTCACTGCAGGCACCCGCACAACAAAATAGAAACAAACCAACAAAAACCAACAATCAATGACGAGGTCAGGGCGGAGTCCGATGGGTGGCCGCGCAGCTGCACAGCCGTGGCCCCCACGTCCTCCCTCATGTCAGCCAGCAACGCACACTCACAACCTCCAGAAATTGACGCGTCACAGAAGGGCCTCATCGATTGTTTTCTCTAACGTTTTCCTGAATGCATCCTATGGCCCGCACACCAGCCACCACCGTCAAGCATGTCCTCATTACAGAGTACAGATATGAAATAGAGAAAGCAGCAGCCCCCATACTCGGTGCTGCAGCGGCGGGCGCAAAACACACGCACACACCCGTTACGCATCCGCCCCGGGCTGACGTGATAGTTCGATAATCCGTTGTCGTCGATAATCGGTAAAATAGAATAAAAACACCAAATCAATCACCCAATCAGTCTATGAATAATGGAAAGAAGATCCCTGCCAGACGCATCCACGTTATGCCGCGTCTGCAAGGGGCTTTGCGTCTTCTCACCGCGTAACGGCGCTATTGGGGGCGGAGCCTTTCCATCCCAAAAGAAAGAAACTGCGCCAGCCTTTTCGTCAAGCGGAGCATCTTCACCTGTCCAGAGGAACACAATTAATGCTGCAGTTCGCACTGGATGCACGGTCGAACAAGCTCAGAGTGTCTGAGCGGGTGTCACCGGCCATGGGCTGCTACGGCAATGCGGGTGGTCGGTACGACGACGCAACGGTGGTGCCAGAGACGTACGACGATGACGCCATGTCGTGGAGTTTCTGCGTCTCCTCGTCGCTCTCCTCGTCATCGCGCAGCAGCGTCTCCAGCCCTCCACGCCGCGGCTCGCGCAGCTCCTGCCAGTGGTGGTCCTCCGCGTACCACACAACGACGCTGTACACAGTGACCGCAAGCAGCACAGTGGCCAGCAGCAGCACGATAGCCACGTACGCCCTCGCACCGCCGTCGCTCGGCGCAAGATGGTTGGCCGCGCTGACCACGCACAGCGCCGCAAGGAGCACAAAGCTCGTCGCGTGCATCACCGTCAGGAAGGACGAGCGCATCATGTTCGTGAAGGCAACCACGCCCGCACCCGCAAGCAGCACAGCCGCCATGCAGAAGTACAGGACGTGGCAGCCTCCCACGGGCGGGTGCACAGCCGCAATCAGGCACACCACACACAGCACCGACAGCTGGAACACGCACCAGTACACGCGGCCGCCCCTCATGTTCGTCAGCAGGCCGCCGTACATCCGCTGCTGCGCCGCGGGGTGCCAATACCCGACGGGGTACAGCAGGCGCTCGTGCAGCGGCTTCCTCGAAAACTGCCAGTACCTCGTGAAGCTCGCGCCCGTGTGGCGGGCAATCAAGTAGCACACGCCAGCAGGGAACGCCACACCGTACAGCACGCCAACGACACCAACCACGCGGTGCTGCACGCGGGCGCCGGGCATCGCCAGTGAAAGCACGGAGCCGAAGAAGATGCCGAGATGCATCGCGTGCGCCACGACGTACGTCAGGCTCGGGAAGCGCGTCGCCGCCCACGCAGTCGCCGCGTCCACGCCGCGCCACCGCTGGAAAGCCGCCGTCACACCGTAGTGCACGCAGCCGAACACCGCGGCGAGCAGCGCGTTGCCCACCACCATCCACAGCGGGTCAAGAGCAGCGAACACCGACAGGAAGTACGGCAGCGCAACGGTGCTCGCACGCTCCTGCGCCGAGGCGCATGACATCCTCGCGAACACGCCGAGCGCCTGCATCTCCAGGACGGAGCCCAGCCCGCCGGTCACCACCACCGCAACAGCCGCCGCACCCCCAGCAACGCCGGTGATCGCCGAGAGGGCGCTGGCAGCGGGCAGCGTGTCAGACCTGATCGTGAAGGACCCAAGCAGCACACCCTTGCAGCCGCTGGACACCGCCGCAGCGTCGCAGCGAATGACTACCGTCTCGTCGGCACCAATGAAGTAACCGCGGTGTACGGGCACAGCCAGCTCCAGGACGGTGGACGGATTCGTCGCGTTGCGCACCCACGTCGCGTTGCTCAGCATCGCTCCCCACGGACCGCCAAAGCCGCGCGGCTGCGCCGTCGACACAGGCACGAAGCTCAGGTGCGTGCCGAGCTGCGGGTCGCGTGCCCATCGAAACGGCGGCGGCAGCGCCACCATCAGCCGCGTCGGGACGGCGCTCCCACCGCCGCGGATGTCGTTCTGCGTCAGGCTGCCACCAGCCGCCGTCGTCGTCACGGCGAGCGTCGGGCACGCCACGTCGCTCCACCACAGCGAGCCGCTCACCGACGCTGTCGGGGTCCGCGTGGGCGGCAGCGCCGTCGTTTCCGTCACCCGCAGGGTCTCCGTCTGACTGTAGTGCGTCGCGCTCAGACTCGGCGTCCACGTCGGCGTCGGGCTGCGCGTCTCCGTCAGCGTCGCCGTGTGGCTCAGCGGTGGGTCAGGCGTGCGGTTGCATCCGTCCACGTGCGGCAGGTACACCGGCAGGCAGTCGCGCCCGTACCCGCCCTCAGCACAGCGGCAGCCGCACGACCCCGACATCGCCCTCGTCGCAGCAGCAAAGCAGCGCACGTCGGCGTCGCACACGCCACACGCCACGGGGCGGAATTCCCCGATGATGCCGGCCGACCTGTAGTCCATCGGCTGCAGCGCCTGCCCGTTGAGCGTCAGGCACCCCACAACGAACCTTCGGCCGGCTCCCCCAAGCGCAACGGTGCCGTCCATCACGACAAGCCCGCTGCCGGCGTTCCCGTGGAGCGTCAGCGTGCTCTGCACAAGCTCCGCACGGCGCGGGTACGACGGCACCGACAGGAGCCTGCCGCTGATGCTGTTGCCGCGCACCGACAGCCACGACCCGAACGCAAACCACGCCGACCCCCGCAGCTCCAGCAGCGCGCCATCCGTCAGCGCACCGGCGTTGTCGTTCACTACGACGGCGGACGCGTTGGCCACCACACCGCCGCCAAACACCAATCCATGCGCGGCGTACAACTGGCTCCCCGACACGCGCAGCACAGCGCCCCCCAACGCAACCACGCGCGCACTCGCGTACAACGCATAGTCGCCGCCGAACACAGCCGCGTCCAGCGCGACACCGCCACCGACAAGCTCCAGCACAGCGCCGTCCACCACCACCGTCCGCCCACCAGTCATCACGGTCACGAGGGCAACGCCGGACACAACCAGCACGGACCGCACGAGCCGCAGGCCCGACAGCACCAGCACCGGTGCGTACGGAGAGGACTGCGAGCCGAGAAGATACAAAAGCGGCGTCGACCTCGCGGCAACCAGCAGGGAGTCCGTCACCGTCAGCACGGACCCCGCAGGATACGTGCCGGTCAGCACAAGCGCACCGTTCAGCGCCTCCACATCGCACACGGACAGCTCCACCGGCCCGCTCTCGTCGCTCACCGCCGCTCCCGCACCGCGCAACGCTCCACCGCCCATCACGTACAGCACAGCACCGTTCAGCAGCGACACGTTCTGCACAACGATCCGCACGCCTTCCCGCGCCATCCACGGCACGTAGAGCACCGGACTCACGCCGTCCAGCACAACGTGGCGCAGCGTCACCTCGCTCGCGCCGGCAGGCACAACGAACACCGACTGCACCGTTACGCCCTCGCGGAAAAAAACACTCGGTGCGGTGCCCACAGCGGGCGGCAGCACGGGAGCTCCCACAGGCACGCACGCCTCGCCGTACCCGCCGCTGCCGCACACGCACACGCACACACCGTTCCTCATGCTCGCAGACGCCGTCCCGGGCGCGTAGCAGTGCGTGTCCCTGTCGCAGTCGTCGCACCCAACAACGTCGATGCTCCCAGCGTCGCCAAAACCAGCCGCTGCGTACTCCTCCGCCGTCGACAGGACACGCCCACCAGCGTCGTTGCACGCCACCCTCACATGCGCCCCAGCCGAAAGCGACAGGCTCAGCGACAGCATCCGCGGAAGCAGCACTCGGTTGCGCACAAAGCTCAGCGTGCTCCCAACAGCGGTCACGGCGCCAGCGGCGTAGAGCATCTCCCTCGAGACACCGTCGTGCACGTTGTCCTTCGCCAGCAGCATCGACCCGTCGGCCAGGCTCACCGTCGAATAAAACGCCACCGCGTAGTCCTCCGTCAACACAAAGTCGCTCCGCACAAACGCCACAGCGGAGCCCGACACGCTCACAGCCCCACGCACAGACAACGCGTGCTTGCACAGCAGGAAGTCGCTGTCAACAAACGCCACCACGGAGCCGCCACTGGCCGCAACACCGCCCTCCACCGACACGCACAGCCCCAGCGCCGTCTGCACCAACAGCCCGTCCACGTACAGCGCACCGCGCGACGACAGCGCCACGCCGCCAACAACCAACACGCCAACAGCGTCGCGGAACACAGCCGCCACCTGCGAGCGCACGATGGTCAGCACGCTCCCCGCCAGATTCACGCTGTGCAACACAAGGCACGCGGAGGCATCGCCAAGGCCGTAGGCGCCGCGGTACGCAACACGCCTCTCCGCAATCAGCACCGAGTCCATCACAGTGACGCGCGAACCCGGCGGAAATCGGTTCGCCACCACCACGCCGCCGCCAGAGCGCGACTCAAGTCCGCTGATCAACACATCGGCGCGGTGTCCAGCAGGCGGGTCGGACCGCCACCCAACAACGTACAGGCTCGCTCCGTCCACAAACGCGCAGTTCGCCAGCGTCACGTTGCGCACGCTCCCCGACATCAAGCCCACGTCCACCACGACGTCCGCCGCAAAGGTCACGCCAACGTAGCACGCCACCGACGTCCCGAGACCGGCGCTCACCTCCACATCCACACTCACGTCCCGCACGCACAAGTCGGCGCCGTCGGTGGTCGGTGGCTCGGGAGCAGCGACAGGCAGGCACGCATCGCCGTGGCCGCCCTCAGCGCACGTGCAGGCGCAGCCATCACTCGAGACCGTCGTCGTGTACGCGGGGAAGCACGACGCCGCAAGGGCGCATTGGTCGCTGCAGGTCAGAATTGTGGCGTTGTACACGGACGGAATGGCGTAGTTTGCTTCCTCTCCGCCGTTCACAGTGTTGCAAGCAGCCACAATAGCTCCGTTTGTGAGATCGCTGGAAACTGAGGATATCAGCAGTACTGTCGGCGCGACTATGTTGGACATGAATCGGTTGCCGGAAACAGACACCGTGGAGTCGCGGAGATTCACTTTGGGGAGAAGAAAAGCAAACGCATCCAATGGTGATGCGCGGCAGAGGTTGCCGCTCAGCTGCAGCCAGGAGCGGTAGTAGATGTTGGAAGCAAAGGATGAATAAAACACAACCGAGCTTCCCTGCATCTCGTTGCCCTGAAACAAAACCGCCGAAAAAGACTCCACAATTAAGACCGACAAAATGTGCATGAAGTACTTCACCAGCCTCGTCACAACGTTGCCTCGGATCACCACGGCAGAGTTGTTCAGCACACTCAGTGACAAGGGCTCGCTAGACCCTTCAAGATGTATCAGCGTACTGTCTCCGCCATCCATACGAAACGCGTTGCCCACCACCGCAAACACAGAGTGCCACGACACGCTCAGCGCAGATCTGACAACGTGAATGGCGCTTGACGATGCCGTCACGCTCTGAAACACGTTGCCACTGAGCACCACCGCGGAGTCGTTGCTGATCGCCAGCCTATTCATCGCCACACACGACGGCCTCCTAATGTCCAAACCCGACCGAGGGATCAGCCTCGTGACAGTGAAGCGGTTCCCGCTGATCGTGATGTTCGTGTGCGGTGGAAACCCACCCTCCGGGATGAGCAGCGCGTCACGGAACGTGTTGCCGGTGACGACAATGTTCAGTGACCCCACAGCGGCGTACGCGTTGCCCAAGAGCAACAGCACGGCACCGTCCCTCCACGTGCATCCATCGAACGTGACATTCGCCACGTCGCCCGTCATCGCCCCAATCAGCACCGTCAGGCTCATGCCGCCCCCGCTGAACGTCACGTTACGATAGCACAGCCACGACAGCCCGCCGCCCACAGACTGCGCAACCTCGGGGTACACCATGTCGCTGATGCACTCACCAACCGGCGGTGGCGGCGGCGTGGGCGACGGTGGTGGCGGTGGCGGTGGCGGACCAGCAGGCACAGGCGCCGGGACGCACACATCGCCTTGTCCCCCAGCAGCGCACCGGCACTCGCAGTCAACGACCGCCGTCGTCAGCGGAGCAAAGCAGTCGCCGTCCTTCGTCCACTCCCCGCACGCGGCAACCGTCGTCACGTTGGTGATGCCATTCAGCGCCAGTTCAGCCGCCGTCGTCACCTCCCGTCCCGCGACCGTCAGGCACCCAGCAACAAACCGGTAGCCGGCCCCAACCCGCTTCAGCAAAGGCACCGAAAAACCAGTCGAGCCCATCTTGCAGCCCGTCAGCGTCACCACGCTGCTGCTGTCAATGCTCACAAAAGCGGAATCCCATACCTTGAACATCGCACCCAATCCCACGTCGTTGTCGCGCCAGTCCAACCAGCTTGACCGCTGGACGTTCCACGATCCTTCTGCAAAGATGGCGTAGGACACGGAACCGCTGTTCCCCACCACGCGAAACACGCTGTGATCCGACACGCTGAAGTCTAGGCACTGATACAGGAGGCTTGTTCCGGAGGCCATTGTATTGTTGAGCAGCGCAAAAACGGAGTGGTCACTCACACTGAGGATGTACACGTAAAACATGTGCGAGTATCCATCAAAGCTGCAGTACCGCACGTACAGCGAGCTGCCGCCCACCAGCGTCAGCGTCCCGGTCGAGTACAAACCAAACCCGCCACGCTTCGATGCATGCACATTGACGTTGCTGACCAACAGCGAGGACGCACTCAGCACGACGCTCCTCAGCGTCACCACGCTCAGCGTCTTTCTCACAGTGCCCGGTAAGTTGACCGCGGAAGACTGCACCGCGTCAACCTCCGTGACGGCAATGTCGCAGTGCTGCGGGAGGGCAAGTGCAAACACAACAACGGAGGACCGCATCACCGCCTGGCTCACGCGGATCAGGACGCCGGCTGACTCCGCCGCCTCAGCACCCCCAAAAAACCGCAGCGCGGCTCCGTCACGAAATGTGCACCCAGTCAGCGTGATGTTGATGGGGAGATGCAGCGGCATACTGTTGAGAGAGAATGTCAACACAGCACCCACGCCGCTGAATGTCACACCCACGTAGCAGTGGTACGCCTTCCACATGTTCAGCGTGAGGTTCGTCAGCGTCTGGTTCACCACGCAGCTCGTGTCGCCGTCCACGGCTCTCTCCGGCAAGGGCGGCACAACCGTGTCGGGCACCTCGAAGGGAAGGCAAGACGCGCCATGCCATCCGTCCCTGCAGCTGCACGAGCACGAGCCGCGATCCACCGACTCCGTCCCGGGCATGTAGCAAGCCGCGTCGTCGTTGCATGTGCCACACCTGAACACCACCACATCCTCCGGAAACACGTCGTCGTACGACACCTCCTCACCGCCCTGCAAGTTGCACCCAACCACAAACCGCGCGGATGACGTCACGACAATGCTCGATGGGAAAATATTGACAAAGGAAGCCCTCAAGTTCACCTGACAGTTGTGTGCAAGTGCCGCTGTGGTGCCGCTGCCTGACAAATGAATTTTATGCTGGGGACGTGGCACAATTAATAAGGAGGCTGCACTCACGTTGTTGCCCTCCACACGCCACTGCGCTCCACCCTGAAGGATGAGGGAGTTCGATAAATACACCAGCGCGGGATCAAAAAATTCCTTCCTGTAAACGAAGGTGCAGTCCGCCACTCGCAGCAGCCCCGCGGAGCTCACAGTGGCCCTCTTCACAAACCAAACACCTACGACCGCGCTCATCGTGTTGTTCTCAACGTCAAAGTAGCCGCCGTTCTTCACATCAACTGCATGAACGCAAACGGCTGATTCCGCACCGTTATTATCCGTTGTCCTCAGCGTATTTCCCTTCACAATGATCCCGCCACCATCAACACAACAGCATTGATGAAATAGACTGCGTGCCTATTCCCCTCGATGTTGTTGTCAAGCAGCAGCAGCGTCGAGTTTGCACCAAAAGAAAAATCCAAAAAGGCAACAGCGTGGCTCGACGTCGTCACAAGCGTACTGCTAGCCACCAGTATCTGGGAGCCCGTACCAAAATCACCCCTGAACTCCAATGCACCAGAATCCAGCAACGACGATGCCACGTTCACGTGCACCCTCGCACC
>NW_001849122.1:1997-7670 GCF_000209065.1 Trypanosoma cruzi | reverse complement strand
CACACACCGCCAGCAATCACCCACAATGGACAAGAGGAGACACACCACCACCGCCTCCAGTTCAATCCCACGACCAACAAGATACGGCCACAGCCCGCTGCCGGCACACAACGCACACGGAGCTAGCAATCACACAAAGAGCCGCACGCAGAAGCAATTCCTCACCCAGCCATGACGTGGCAACAAAATTTCCAGCCATTACACCCACAATGAGACTTGGTGCCCGACTCAAAGCAGTCGTAGGTGGTGCATCACACCCGCAGGAAAGGTGACACGCGGTGCGCTCCCTCTCCCCTCCTTCCCTTCATGCCCACTAAAGGAAGCAGCAGCCACCCGCAACCGCCAGCACATGCTAAAAAAAAAGCATCCAAATCCACTGCAATGTGCATCTTGTTGTGTGTGCCTGCAGACACACGAAGCAAAGAAGTAAAAACAGGAGCAGAGCATGTGAAGGGACGCACACACAAAAAAATTGTACGGCGGAGGTGCATGGCAGAAATAAGTAGAAAAAGACTGCTCAAGCTCATGATATTGCACTGCAGAAAAAGCAGCGGCCATTCATTAAAAATTAACAAAAATAAATAAAAATTCATCTTCGCCCTTCCACACCACACACTTTGGAAAAAAGAAAAAAAAAAGAGAAAAAAAAAAGAAAATGTCGTCCTCTACTACGCCTACACACAAATAATAAAAAAATAAAAAAAAAACACAAAAAAAAGCACCCAACTACCATCTAGCTCCAGAAATTGTCTGCATATTTTGTCCGAAAAATAAGATTAAAAATATATTTAAATGTATTTCAACCGTCCGACCCTCCGTGTGTCCGCACAGCGTTTATATTCCATGGGGTCATCTGCGTGTTGCTGCTCCCCTCAGCCCTCCCATCGGCGTGTGAGTGCGGCCCGCAGAGCACAGTCACTCGTGTGTGTGGGGACTGAGAGAAGCACGCAGACATGACGGGAGTCGCGTCACTCCATCGGAAGAGTGAGCGCATAAAAAAAAAAATCATAAAAACACGGCGGCAGGGTGTGGCTGTGTGTGTGTGGCGCTGCGGGTGTCTGCCCGCCCTGGCCGCAAAAGAAAAGCAAAACAAGAGGGAAGAAATGTGTGCTCCGCACCACAGGCCCTCGTCGCACGCCCACACGTCACGGCTCCCTCAGCGCGCCGTTCGTCGCGGCCCGCCTCATGCGTGCAGCAGGCGAGGCGCACAGGGCCGTCGTCATGAGCGTGTCGGTGGGTGTGCGAGTGGAGCAGTTGGGCGGCAAACACACGGCACCCCTCACAGGAAGAGTGCAGCAACAAACAATTAAAGAGGGAAGAGTAGAAAAGAAAAAGAAATTCCATAGTGATTGCCCCCAAAAAGCAAAAAAAGAAGGGAAGAGTGGAGCAAAAAAGAAAAAATAGAAATAAAAATTTTAAAGCAAACAAAAATAATTAAAAACAAACATTAAAAAAAAACATTAAAAATTATACTCCGAACAGAAAAAAAAATTTTTAAGCCGAAAAAAAAAACGTTCATGGTGGTTGCCCCAAAGTAGCAAGGGAAAAATAGAAAAAATTAAAAGGAAACAAAAACAAATTATTCTCTGCGAAGCAAAATTTATTCCTAGCGGTGTGTGTGTGCCTGTGCGGAGAGGGCGCAAGTGTCCCACACTGAGGTCGCACACTCCTCACGCAGCCGCAAACCCACACAGCCCCAGCAGAAGAAGCAGCGGCAGCAGTCCGCTCTCACGCATAGTGCCAGCAACGCTGTTATCCCACTGCGACGAATTTAAAAGGCTGCTGCTGAGTGTCGCCGCCTCTGCTTCCTTGACCTGTGGATGGAGCCCATCTTGTCCCTTGCCTTCAGCGTTATGTGTTGCTGCATTTGCTGCGTCGGGGGTGCCCACAGAGAATTGGGTTGGTTGATCTGCCTGCATCATATCTCCACCTTCCGTCCCCACCGTTTGCGCATCATCAGATGAGGAAGCACCAACATCAGTACTGGCGGCGCCTGAAGATGTAACAGATGCCACAGCTTCATGTCCATCGGAAGATGTGGCAGATGCCGGCTGGTCTGCAGTTCCCTCCCTTGCTGAGGATGTCGCGGCATTGAGCTCCGCTGGCGTGGATGTCGCGGCATTGAGCTCCTCTGGTGTGGATGGAGCGCCACCACTCGGAACACTGCTCCCGTTCAAAGTTGCCTGTTCCGTCGGCTGTGGTCCTGCAGGAGTGGGCGACGGCACAGTTGGCTGCGTTTCTGTGGTAACCGAAGTGGTCAAAGGTTCAACGGACGAAGAAGTAGTTGTCAACGCTTTCGCCGGCACCGGCTTCCTTTCCGGAGGTGGAATGGTGACTTTACTCGCGTTGAGGGCACCAATCTCAGTTTCATTCAACGGGCGGTTGTACAGAAAGACGTTCGCCACCGTCGCATGGATTTTTCCGCTGCTCAACTGCTCATCGTACGCGCCAAAGTAAAAGTGCGAGACCGTGTCCAGCCCTTCATTGAACGAATTTTTCAGACTCCTTTTCCAAAGGAGAGTCCCGTCAACGTACACGGAGCCCATACCGTCATGCATTTTGAGCACCACGTGATACGTCTTGTCCAGCTCCCATGCGGTAAAACACTTCGGGAACAAGTCATTCACCACGCTCCACTCCATATTATTATTGTACGACAGTCCCAGGAGTGTTGTCTTCCCCATTCTCTTCAGGCCCATCAGGGGAGTGATGCCCTTCGGCACCTCGTGGATCGACACCGTTGCCGCAAGAGTAAACCCATAGTTTGCAAAGTGGAGCGGTCTGGTCGGCCACTGCTTGTCCACAGGCCACTCGGCCCCCGCGCCTTGCCCTTCGAACGTCCACCCACTGGGAGCCTTTTTCGTCGCACCCCTCACAACGGCATTCACCCCGAGGTACTCGTCCTCCCACTTGTCCCCACGGAGCCTATCGGCCAAATGGCCCACAAGCCCAGCCGTGGGGAAAGGAACAGAACAGCCCCATCTTGACAGCGCGGCGTCTGAGGCAATTGAGCTGCATTGTCTCGACAAGGCATTGTCCGTTGCGGCCCAGGTAGACAGCGCATGCCTTATCTTCTGCAGCTCAAGCGTCAGATCCAGGAAGAAGGCTCCAGAGTTGCTTCCACCACTGGCCTCGTACAAACAATACAGCTTATCATTCGCGTACAACAGGGAGCTGGAGGTCGCGCCATACCCAGTGGGTAACAGGCCAACGTGGTAAATGCGGTTCGTGTCCGTTAGCCACAGGTGAATCTCGCTCTTCTGGTTGTCCTCGAAATATTCCAGCTGGGTGAGGAGGATCACCTTCTTTCTGCCAATCGTTGCAGTGATGAATCCACTCTGAATGTGGAGCCCAAGACCTGCCAATGAGTTGCTCCACACGCGCGAGAGCGTCCCCAGAGCCTCCGTCCACGTTTTCCTCTTGTCAGTCGACTCGTACACTCTTCTGCGGCCGCACTCACATGAGGTGATCATGATAATTTTCCCAGCCTCCCATTCAAGTATACTGGGGTTGGTGCAGCCCGCATGTGTCGCGCTGTTCGCAAAGGTCCAGTGCTGTTGACCGGAATTCCAGTACATGACTGTGGACGCAGTGCTCCCTCCCATTGTCAGAAACTGCACGGGAAACACGAGCGTGCCATCCGTCATTTTCGTGATGGGAGTACTGGCATCGTTGAGGAAGCCAATCATGTCACCGGGTTGATAGAGATAAGGAAGGCGAACGCTCATAGAGACGGAACTCATCGACAAACCTCCGCTTCGTCCGGGCTCCGTCCCCAGAAAATGGATAACAGACTCCACACCACTTACTCCCCGCCCATCGGTAAAGCGAATTATGGCTCCGTTCCGTAAGTCGTAGCCCTCCACAAATGCAAAAAGCGGTCCGAAGAGTATGAAAGGCGTGGTAAACAACATCTGGTGAAGGCGTGCAGCAAAAGCGTCAAGATCTCCAGGTCTCGAGTACGGACTCCAATTCACCCCATCATCATTGCTGATCCGTGCCATCAACTGCATGGACGCACTCCCGCTCCCCGAAGATTCATTGAACTGAGCTCCAGCAATGACCAGAAGCATCCCGTCCACATTCACAAGATGGGGATTGCGGAAAACGTGGCCAGCGGCCGCTGTGTTTGCGGCTCGATACTCCCCTGGCGACTGCTCAGAACTGTGTCCTCCATAGGAATCGCACACTCTCGTTCCAAAGCTTTGGGCCTGCACAGGCCCCACGGCGGCGCACGTCAACGCGAAAAGGAGGAGCAGCACCGCAGAAGCAAACACACGCCGGGACATGTTGGGTCTCTGCGGCTCACTCTCTCTTCCTTCCCTCCTCCTTCCGCCGGATCCGGTCACGCGGCGACGGTTGTGTGTGCGGGGTGCCTTCACTGCAGCAACACGTGAGAGCATAAAAATATGTGTGTGTGGGCGGTGTGTGTGCAGTTGTTGTTCCTTTCAGAGCCTTCAAATTCCACAGTAGCGTTTAGCACTTGTTATTGTCTTCCTTCTTCATAAGGAGCAACAGAGAACAGAAGCAGAAAGGCAGCACAACAGCAGTACACACCTGAACCACTCACAGCGAAACACAACATCACCATCCAATCAGTCAATGTTTTACAGCACCCCTCAACAGCACGCACACAAAAATTAGGGGAAAAAGTGAGCAGCCTCCCAATGGGGGACCGCAGGCCACGGTCCTGCAAATAAGGCAAGCGACGGGGGGCCACGTGTGGAGTGAGGAAAAAGAGAGTTGCACTGCAACGGCACGGCGGCGTGACACCCCGTGGGGAGCATCGATGCGGACCAGCACGTCACGTGCAAAAAGAGTTGCTTCTCCCGCCGAGCAGAGAGAGAAAACGGCCTCAGCAGCCCAATAGTGAGAGGTCGCCTGCACCTCCTCGCAGCACCTGCAGGCTCTGCAGGCAAAAAGTTGCAGATAACGCTCTGCTAAACGCATGACGGCCGTTGCACCCTTCACAATGGAAATTGCATCCTGTGGCACCACACGCCGCAGTCGGTGCGCACAGTCTCCGTCCTCCTTCCCTCCTTTCCCTCTCCCTGAGGGCTCATTGATGGCCGTGGCACACCCACCGACATGTCAGAAAGCACTTGTTTTTATTCTTCCCTTGCACATCGCACAGCAGCACCGCCAACCTCATTTTATCTCCCTTTATGTTACGTACCCTCTTCCGTCAAAGCTTCCGATACTGCCGTCCGCCCACCTCCGTTCATGTCGTCTCCCCTTCGGGTGCTCGCACCACACTCACGGTCCTCTTGATTGTTATCGTCTGGCCGCATTAATTTCCCATCAGCACCATTGGGAATGAATCCTCGCATGAATGAAAATTGTTGTCGCAGAGCGTTGTCGCCCTCCTAATCAAAGGGAAACAACAACGGATAAACGCCCACAAAAAAAAGCATGGCAGTCTTTCCCTACGAATGTGTGCACCCCAACTCATTACATCCGTTCCCCCTCGTCAGTCATCCATGCCCACAGCACCGCGAAAGCACGTTTTCACCCGTGATCCCGGAAAGAAATGCCGTTTCACTCACCACCATCACATCCACACGAGTGCGCAGTTGCCGCTCGCACGTACCCCCTTCCACATAAACAAAGCCAATCCACAAACGATAAAATAAAAAAGCAGCGCGATGCGTTGACGGATTCCTTCCGTTCCGT
>NW_001849122.1:0-1897 GCF_000209065.1 Trypanosoma cruzi | reverse complement strand
GCCACGGCAAGCAAGAAATGAAACAGCCACATAAGGACAATCATCCGGTAAAGCATGCCTTTGGCGTTGTAGGCGGATAATCGCACAGAAACAGTGCCCATCCACAAGGAAACAGCATACACTGCGGCTCCTGCACTCCCTAATAAGCGCCTCATGAAATAAAAATTTGTGCCGCGATTTCAGAGCACTGAAGTACAAAAAAAAATGAATTGAAGGCAACAGTCGAGCACAACCTCTACTGAGTCTTTCTCCGCAGGGAGAAAGGGCACCAAGCACACTGCGCTCGACATTCACTCACAATAAGACACCAATAAATAAACCAAGGGCGGTGTGGAAATGGATTTATTCCATTCAGCAGCCCCAGCGGATCATAAAATACAAAAGGGGCCCAACGTAACGATGGTTCCTATCATGGCACCACACAACGTCGTGCTTCCATTTCAGGATGGGAATTAAGGAGTTAGCTGCAAGTGCAGAAACCGTCTTCTCCACCCAGCACAGGACTCTGAGAAACTAGCCAACAGGCCAGAAAGAACAACATGCAGCAAATCGCTCCCAATATTCCGGTAATCCCTTCTCACGCCGAGTTATCGTCGCGGCCGAAAAGTCCAGTTTGCGCGGCCCGCCTTTGTGAATTCACAAGCGCCATCATGATGAACAACCCACAAACATACCAAGGCGATCCATACGTGATGTCCTCAAACACCCTCGCAAAACCCTCCAACACCCTCTGCTCCGCGATGCAGATCATTTCTGAAAGTAAAACCATTCGTGGTAAAGAAGCGCATCCCTCGTCAAAGGCACATCGCCCATCACCAGTGATGCTCGCGCCTCCAACGCATTTCGCTCAGCCACCGAGAAGGAGAAATGATCACGAGCAACAGCAGCAGTGGCGTGCACGTCACATGCAGAGAATCCTAATCAACCAAGCAAGCGATGTTGAGGTTCAATCCGCTGATGCCTCCGAAAAGCAATGGAAATATTGTTGGGCAACAGATTTCTCGGAATAAACGTCATCCACACTTCAGCTCATTTCGCGCCAAACATTCCCAAAAAACGCGTTTGGAGTGCGTGTGACAGACGCAAGAGCAAGAAAAAGATGGAGCACAAAAAAACAATGAACCCCCCAAAAAAGAGCATTCTTACGTGTTCCCTCGCTTGCCCTCGCATGTCTCATTTCCGTGGGGCGGGCCTGTGGAATATGCGGGGGGCAGCCGGGCCCATCAAGGCAATTCCCTTTCTCAAGCGTCATGACCCGCCGTACGCTCCCGAGAACACGTTTTCGCATACCACGCGCCCGCCTGACTTTGATGACAGTTGCGGGACTCCAAATTCCCCAGTGTATCCCGCAGTTTCTTGCCCTCTTGCTTTCGCGCTTCGTTTACAATTCATTCCTGGCAAGTATTCCTTTCGGGTGGTCGCCTGTTGCAATGATGAGGCGCAATGGCAATCGTGATGAGCATCGCCAGCGACACAATTCAGACACATCAGTGGCATGTAGGCTTGGCGCCACACGGGACCCGGCGCTTCGCCCGCCCAATGAAAAGCTGCGGCCCCGTTGGTCTGGAAAGCGCGCGGCACAAGTCGGTATCCCCACGCGGCAATCAAACGGCTCAGAAACAGCGCGTCATCAGAGGCACGCTCGGCACACCCCACTGCAGAGCCAGTGGGCAAATTTAGAGCAAATTGGCACGACTGCGGCGGGCCATGGCGGACGGCAGGAATCATCTCGCGGTATTGTACGGGGTAAACGTCTACAATTCGCTGTGGCAGCCAGGCGCAGAACAGATCGTCAATGGCGACAAAAGATATTCGCCACGTGTCTGTCTCAGCCACATTCGCTAAGAATAATCGGCGGCGTTGAGTTTCTTGTGTCAAAGAGTAGAAGATAAAAAAG
>NW_001849121.1:1841-18166 GCF_000209065.1 Trypanosoma cruzi | reverse complement strand
CCAACAACAGCACACACCGCCCACACACACATATTTGTATGCACTCACGTGTTGCTTCTGTGAAGGCACCCCGCACACACAACCGTCGCCGCGTGACCGGATCCCGCGGAAGGAGGAGGGAAGGAGGAGAGAGTGAGCCGCAGAGGTCCAACATGTCCCGGCATCTGTTTTATTCTGCTGTGCTGCTTCTCCTCGTCGTGATGATGTACTGCGGTACCTGTGGAGCTGCGGCCGCTGAGCAGACAGGGGCCGCTTTTGATCCGTTCACAGGGACGACGTCGATATCATTTGCTAATTGGAGGGAGTTTAACGAGGCTGGCGGCAAAATCACCTCGCTCCGTGTTCCTGGCCTCGTTAAAGTGGGTGATGATGTATTTGCCGTTGCTGAAGCGCAGTGCGGGGAGAAGGATGGAGCCGGCAGCTGTGCTGGGATTGTGTCAAAGCACCTGGATATAAGTGATGACTCAACGGATATTTCGATGTCGGATATAAGTTTGTTTTGCATGCAGCTTGTAGACACCGCCGCGAATAATTTTGGGAAAACAGAAGTGTTGCGACCAACGACACTTGTAATTGAGGACAGTGTTTAATTGCTCCTGGGAAACTACAGTCGTACAAAGCCGCAGGTTGAGGGTAAGAATGAGCGGGGCCTTTTACTCGTGAAGGGAACTGTCGCCGATGAGGGTGGAAACAAGAAGAAAATCAAATGGAATGAGACCCATGTGGTGAACCCTCAAGGCAAAGGAGAATCTCATTACTTGACCGAGTTAATTGGCGGTGGAGGATCGGGTGCTGTGATGGGTGACGGCACGCTTGTGTTTCCCATGCAGGCCAAAGAGGAGGGTGGAACCAGCGTTTTGCTGTCTATGCGTTTCTCCAATTCAGGGAACAAATGGGAGCTCTCATCCGAGACGCCTGGTAAGGGCTGCAGGGATCCAACCCTGGTGAAGTGGAAAGAAGACAAAGACGACGAAAGACTCTTCATGATGGCTCATTGTGCTGGAGGCTACCATGACGTTTACAGGTCCATTTTGAATGGACTCAATTGGTATCCATATGCTGAGCCAATTACCCGCGTGTGGGGCAACTCACGTGATCGAACAGGGTACGGTGTCCAGAGTGGATTCACCACCGCAATCATTGAGGAAAAGAAGGTGATGCTCGTCACCGCGCCGGTGTATCCGAAGGAGGAAAATAAATGTGGAAAGGGTCGGCTCCATCTTTGGGTGACGGACAATACACGTGTGTATGATGTTGGGCCGGTATCTCGTGAAGATGATGACGCCGCCGCCAGCTCGCAGTTGATAAAAGATAATAAGGAGTTGATCTCAGTGTACGAGAAAAAGAAGAGCGACGGATCATACAATCTTGTTGCTGTGCGTCTGACCGAGAAACTGGAGCGGATAAAGGAAGTGGTGAAGACATGGAAGGATTTGGACAGCGCCTTGCAATCCTGCAGTTCCGGTTCCAGTGGCACTGTTGACGTGCGCAAAAAGGGTATGTGCAATGGTCGTGTTCCCACTGATGGGCTTGTTGGCTTTTTGTCTGGTAACTCAACTGGGACCGAGTGGAGTGACGAGTACCTCGGCGTGAATGCGACTGTGAAGAATGGGGAGAGAAGGGTTCCCAATGGATTGACGTTCAAAGGACCCGGAGCAGGGGCGGTGTGGCCTGTTGGCGACATGGGGCAGACTGTGCCGTACTACTTTGCGAACAACGAGTTCGCGCTTGTGGCGACGGTGTCCATCCACGAGGTGCCGAAGGAAGACAGCATCCCTTTGATTGGCGTGAGGATGAATGACACCAGCAGTACGGTCCTCTTTGGTCTGTCGTACACCCACGAAAAGAAGTGGCTGGCCATATCTGAGAATTCTGGTAATGTGGAGGATCTTTTTGGGTGGGAGCCACACACAACGTATCAGGTGGTACTGCGAATGACTCTTGATGAATGGACTGTCTTTGTGGATCAGAGGGAAATTGACCGCAAGAGCTATAATAAGCATCTGTTCGACTTGCACAGGATCTCACACTTCTACATCGGTGGGGACAGTAATGACCAACGTGCAACGGGCGGCCATGTGACGGTGACCAACGTCATGCTGTACAACGACGATCTGTATAATAATGAGCTGCATAAACTCAAAGCCAGCAAAGTCACTGTTCCATCACTTGGCGCTGAGAAACAACCCACAGGACAGGTGACCAGCACAGACGTTTCGGTTGCTTCCGAGTCAAAGAGTGAAGAAATCACCGCCAGCTATGCGAAATTGAATGAGGATGATCCTGAAAAACAACGAGGAAAAAACAGCGTCGATGATCCGGTGCCTGCAGCGCTTCCTTCCCCGGTTGTCGCGGGATCATCTGTTCCTGAACCTGCCATCGCAGCGGAGAGCGCAGGGAATGATCGTCCAGATGACAATGCCCAGTTTCACCAGGGCAAAACGGCCCAGCAAGCCACGCTGAGTGAAGAGAATAAATCGATGCAACGGGGTTCAGACTTGCAGCCACAAGACCCACAGCCAGCGGAATTAACGGAGGTTACCGATGTTGAAATGTCCTCTGGAAGTTATGATGAAGAAATGCCAGAGGAGGAGGAAGAAGCGGATGACCGGAGTGGCGGATCAACGTCTTCAGTGGGTGCATCATCGGATATGGATACGGCCACCGAAACAGTTGACAGTGAGCACCAAGTGCAACAAAGCACTGAGCCTGCCACTGAAAACGACGACGTGCGGTCCACTGGAACCGGAACCACCGGCGCGGAGCAAAGCCTCAGCCTCGAGGCGGGGGACGGAAATTCCGAGAGAACAATGGGCTCAGACAGCAGCCCCACTCCTTCAAAGAGTGACGCCGAACCGACATCCGCGGAGTACACCGACGACGTCTCTCGGACTGAAGGAGCCGAAGTTTCTTCTGAAGACGGCAAGGAGGCGCCACAGACGGTCGACACCGCACCGGGCAACACAAACACAACGCCTGGGGAAACCAAGAAGATCCCATCGGAGTCCAACGCTACAATACCCTCTGACACTGAAATTTTGCTTGAGAACGGGCAGCTCGGGGAGTTGGCGGCCATGTATCTAATTGGTGACAGCACCGTGCATGGGTGTGTGTCTTGGGTGTTGTTGCTGCTGCTTCTGGGGCTGTGGGGCACCGTGGCTCTCTGTTGAATGAATTGGGGAGAGCAAAGTTGCAAAATTCTGTGGAGCAAAAAAGGAGCGGCATTCCAGCAATACTCAATGAATTTTGTTAATTCCATTTTTTTCTTTTCTTTTTCTTTTTAATTTTCTTGTTTTTGCTTTAATTATTTCCCTTATCTTGCTTGTTGCTTTATGGCAATCGTTATGGACGTTTTTTTTCTACTCTTCCCTCTTTTTAATTATTTCTTGCTGCGCTCTTCCTGTGAAGGGTGCCGTGTGTTTCCCGCCCAACTGCTCCACTCGCAAACCCACCGACACGCTTGTGACGACGGCCCTGTGCGCCTCGCCTGATGCACGCATGAGGAGGGGCCGCGACGAACGGCGCGCTGAAGGAGCCGTGACGTGTGGGCGTGCGACGAGGGCCTGTGGGGCGGAGCACACATTTCTTTCCCTCTTGTTTTGTTTTCTTTGCGGTCAGGGCTGAAAGACACCCGCAACGCCACACACAAAGCCACACCCTGCCGCCGTGTTTTTTTTTTTGCTTTTCCTGTGCATTTCTTGCGCAGGCACACCCTTTGGGGTTGGCCTCGTGAGCATTTCTCTTCCCTTCTTATGATTTTTTTCTTTTGCTGCGCTCACTCTCCCGATGGAGTGACGCAACTCTCGTCATGTCTGCGTGCTTCTCTCAGCCCCACACACACGAGTGACTGTGCTCTGCGGGCCGCACTCACGCGCCGATGAAAGGGCTGAGGGGAGCAGCAACACGCAGATGACCCCATGAAATATAAACGATGTGCGGACACATGGAGGGTCAGACGGTTGAAAGACATTTAAATATTTAATTTTTTTTTGCGGGCAAAATGTATATGCAGACAATTTCTGGAGCAACATGGTAGTTAGGTGCACCTTTGTGTTTGTGGTTTTTCTTTTTTCTTTTTCTTTTTATTATGATTTGGGTGTAGCCGTAATAGAGGACGACTTTTTTTCTTTTCATTTTTTTTATTTTTTTTTTCCAAAGTGTGAGGTGTGGAAAGGTGAAGATGAGTTTTTTTTAATTTATTTTTATTTGATTTTTTAATGAATTGCCGCTGCTTGGGCTGCCGTGCAATATTGTGAGCCTGAGCAGTTTTTTTCTCTTTATTTCTGCCATGCGCTTCTGCTGTACGTTTTTGTTTGTGCGTCCCTTCAAATGCTCTGCTCCTGTTTTTGATTCTTTGCTTCGTGTGTCTGCAGGCAAACACGACCACATGCACGCACAAAATGCACATTGCAGTGGATTTTGATGCTTCTTTTGTAGCGTGTGCTGGCGGTTGCGGGTGGCTGCCGCCTCCTTCTGTGGGCATGAAGGGAAGGAGGAAAGAGGGAGCGCGCACCGTGAGTCATTCTTTCCTGCGGGTGTGATGCGCGCGGTGGGCTGCGACTGCTGTGGAGGGCTGCATCCTTTCGGTGTGCACTTCTCCGCCGTTGTTCCGTGTGTTTGCGCATGTCATTTGTTATGCGCGTGCTTGCTGGGCATGTTTTTCCGGGGCGTTGGGCGGCCACCATCTGTCTATGGCGGCTTGTGTGAGCGGGCACGTGCGGATGAGGGTCAGGGCGTATGGAGTGAAGGAATGGCTCGAGGAAAGGGGAATTTGATTTGGATGGTATTTGGACCGGATTCATTTGGCTGCGGTGGACACATGCACGACGGATTTGTTTCCGCATAATGGGGGAGGATGCGACAGGATTTTCCGAAGTGGCCCGTCAATGCAATTCGAGTTTCATAGCACTGAGGCACAGTGGTCTTCCTGCAATGGCTGGTGACGGCCCCTAGTGGAGTGGTGTATTTATGCTGCTGCTGCTGCTCGAGGAGGCGTAGAAGTGCGATTTGAGGTGAGCGGCGGAAGGGCCACACATCCCGCAGTGACGGTCTTCGTTGGCCCAGCGGGTGCCTCTGAGGGTTTTGTTGGATGCAACGTCATTATGTCCGTCTCCGGATGGCGACTCCCTGATGCAGCCAACGAACGGGGCTGGGAGCGACGGTGAGACGCAAGCACGTGTGGATGTTCGGAGCGGCCGGCGCACCGCACGCTGAGAGCATGGCACGGTGAGGGCCGGACCTAGAAAAGGGACACCGCGTGGGACGTCAATCTTCGCTGCAGCGACCGCCACCGAATTCGGATGTGCTCGCACCTTCTGCGGTCCCTCTTCCTCCCCTTACTTCTGTGCCGAGGACTGTGCCGCGGGATCCAGCAGCGCGATGTTTGGCCGCAGGAACGTGGCCCGAACAAATGATTTGTGGGAGGGGGATGTGCACTGCGACGAGAAGGAAAAGAAAAAATGTTGCGAGACGACCACCACCACAAGACCGGAGTGAAGCTGTGTTTTTTCCGCTTGCGCGAGGGCAGCCTGCCACCTGGTCGGTTAGGAGGATTATTTTTTTTGCGTCGTTGCGCTCTCTTTTTATTCCGCTGCGTTTTCTTGCGGACCTGCGAAGGGAGATTTGCAAGAAATTTCTGCGAGGCGTCCCTGCCGTCGTCGGAAAAGCGGATTCCCCCTTGAAAAGCGCTACCTTTTAAATTTGTTTTGGGCGGGGGGTTCCTGTCGATTCACTGCGGCTTTGTTTTGCGGATTTGATGCGTGTGTTTCCGAGCGGTTTGATCTGTGCTCCCAGCCCACTCGGATGTGGTGTACGCGTCGACGTGAAGGTGCCTGCCAGCCGTTTTATTGCCTCCCCCGCTGTGGCTGCCGCCGCTGCCTTCTTCCCTTCCTGAGGTTCTGCGGCCTCTTGACAAGATGTTTTGGAGAAGGCGTTGCCGCTCTTATCGTCCATGGTATTTTGATTCTGGTGTCGCGGTCAGGAGACATTGAACGAGAGGGGTTTGCTGCCCTCTTGTTTTATTTATCCTCTCTGCCTGACGGCCAGTTCTACACAAACGTGCTCCTCGGCACCTCAGTTGGTGCTAGCGGGATTGCTTACGGTTGTCACTGGCAGTCGCATTTGCCAACTCTTCTCTGCTCCTTTTCATTGTCGCATTTTTCTATTGATTGACGGACGCCATTCTGTCCGGCGTGCCACTTTGATTGTATTGTGTGGGATTGCTCGCCAAAACCATTGGACAAAACAGGCTGAAGATTTTTCACTTATTTAATTCCACCTTGCGCGCACGTATTTTTCTTACTTTCTGTTGGTGTGCACTCAAACAGCGAGGTGTCCGGAAATATGCGTGCGTGGGATTTGTCCTGCCATGTGAACTGCGGGCAACACCGCGGGGCTGCCACTTTGACTCCGCAGAGTTGTTGTGTCTCTTTGCGGGGTTGGAAGGGAAATTCCATGCAGCCAGCCACTGCTGGTGTGTCCCCAAATGTTGTCACTCCATGCGAATAATGTGCTTCAGCGAGTGAGGGGGATGATTGGGTTTGTGTACACTCTGATTCTGTTTGCTACTTTGTGCGGGCACGCAACGCTTGAGTGGTGGGAAAATGGAGCGGGGCGATGCATGGCTGCGTCTCGCCCATCGTTCACTGCACGGTGGTGTGGTGCACATTGTGGTGCTGACCCTGAGATGTGACTGCGGTATCCTGTGCGGCAATGGTGGTGGGTGGAGGAGAGTGTTGACCCGCGGCGGGACGGTGGGATCGTGCCTCCTTTTTTTTTTTTCTGTGAATGTGTGCGCTCATTATTGGTGTCGGTGATGGGGCAAACACACCGACAACGTGAATAAAATAAAATAGAACAAGGCGATAGTGTGGCGGTGTTGGGGTTGGTTGCACGCCTCGGCTGCTTCACCGACAGGCGTTGCAGTGCGGCTGCGTGTGAGCAACACTGTGCTGAGGTCGTTGCACGCGGGCGGGTCGGCGGTGTATGTTGGCGGCGACGTGGACCTGCTGTCGAGCGCGGTGGTGCTTGACGGCGTGTCGCTGGAGGCGTCGGGCGGTCCGACCGCTTCCGCGATGAATGTAACGTCTTCGTCGTGTCTTAGTCTGCGGAGCCACTCTGTGTTCTCCGTGACGAAAGTGTCGGTTGTGAGCAGTGGCGGCGGCATTGTGCTTGGCGAGCGCCTCGCGGTGATTGATTCGGTGCTGCGCTTCGTGGGCGTCGAGGGGTCTTTTGCGTCGTCGCTTGTGCGCTGCGATGGTGGGACGGTCGATGTCGGCGGGTGGCTGGAGCTGCAGGACGTGTGGGCGGTGGGCGAGGCGTCGTCGGTGGCGTCGCTGTCGGGTGTGACGCTGAGCGGCGGCGCCGTGTCGATTGCGCGCTGCGCTGCCACCGGCGCGACGCTTGTCTCCGGGCTGGCGATCACGAGCGGCGCCGTGTCGGTGCAGTGCAACCGTGCTGGCGGCCGGGTGCTGCAGAGCAGCGGCGACTACCGCTCTGCCGGCCTGCCCTCCGTGAGCGTGGTGCCGTGCGACGGCTGTGCGGCTGCGCTGGCGTGCTTTGATGCGCTGACGGCGTCGTTCTCCGACTGCGTGTGCGGCTGCCGTGCCGGCGGCGTGGGCGAGGCGTGCCTGCCGTTCGAAGTGCCGCCTGCGAGGGCCGGCGGCGGTGGTGGCGGTGTGGAGGGCTGCGTGAGTGGCGTGACGCTGACGGAGTCCGTGACGATTGGCGGCGGGCGTGCGACGGCGTGCTTCGACTCGGTGGTGTTCAGCGGACCGATCACTGTGACGGTGGACCTGCGCTTGATGGACGCGTTCGCTGACGCGCTGAACGTGACGCTGCGCCACTGTGTGCTTGCGGGCGGCGCGCAGCTGCGGATTGGCGGCCTCAGCGAGAGCACGGCGCGCCTGATGCCGCACGCTCTCGTCAACATGACGAACGTGACGTCGCTGGAGGGCACGATCGTGCTGCATGGCGCGACGCCGCTGCACTCGAGTGTGCTGCTGGCGAACTCAACGCTGCGCGCGACGGTTGGCGGGTCGCAGTACGTGCCGACGACCCCTGGCCATGCGGGATCCCGGTACGGCCCCGCGCTTGTCCTGGACGGTGTCCGGCTGCTGTCGACGCGGTTTGTCATGACGCGGTCGACGCTGGTGTGTGGCGGGGGCTCGTGCGCTGCGATCCTTGTGGAGCGCGGCCTTGTTGTGAACCTGTCCAGCGTCCTCTACAAGGACAACTGCGTTGTTATTTCGGAGACGCACGTGATGTACGCTATTGCGTCGGACCTGCGTGTTAGCGGCGGCTCCGTGTTCTCCATACAGAACTGCTCGTGGAGTGCACCGAGCACCGAGTACTACAAGGGCGCGTGTGTGCTTGGGGACGTTGCGGTGACTGGCGGCAGCGTGCTGCAGGTTGTGTCCAGCACTTTCCGTCTTGGCTTCGCCATGCTTATGGCAAACACGCTGACTGTGACTGGCGGCAGCTGGCTGCTGCACCGCAACAACGAGTTCCACACCGCCTACGTTGTGTACGTGGACAAGGAGAACGGCGTGGCGTTCCGCGATCGGAGTGTTTGGTCGATACTTGACAACAACTTCGCATACGGCTCGTACTCGTCGAGCATTGCACACATGACAAGCAACTGGTCACCACCATCCGACACGCGCCCGATCATCTACGGCTTGTGCAACGAGGCAAGGGGCTCACCTGTGACGGATTACCAAGAAGAGCTTAATATTGGGACGCCCGTGACGGTGCTGGATTGTGGCGCGTGCACTGTGGACGCTGTGTGCTTTGCAGCGAGGACGAGCAGCATCAGCGGCTGTGAGTGTGTGTGCGCTGCTGGCGGCCACGGTGGCACATGTCTGCCAGCTGCGGTTCCGGACGGCCTTGGGCCGCTTCCGCTCCCCGATGCGAACGATACGGAGGTCCGCTGCGTGCACGGTGGCAGCATCAGCTCCGTGGACGATCCTGATCCCGGTGTGCGTGGTCTGTGCCTTGTCAACGTGACCTTCACCGCCGCGATCGTGCTGGACCTGTGGAGCTTTGACGCACCAGAGCAGACACTCAACATCACGCTGCTGCAGTGCGTCCTCATGGGCCTATTGATCAGGGGGAGTGATGCACGCGTGCACGTGAGCGTGACATCCTCGATTTTGGATTCCGGTGAGTTGGAGTTTGAGGGTGATTTTGGCGCGAGCTCCCAGATACTGGTGGTGGGTAGTACGCTTGTGACGATGTCGTCTTACGCCATTTTATTTGTGAAGTTTTTTCTTGGTGTGAACTCGACGCTGCTGCTGCTTGACAACAACTTGGAGGGGAGTAGTTGCGCGTTGTATATTTCCAATGCTGCTGTTGATGGTGGCGGGGTCATTGTGAATGGCAATACGCTGATCACAACGGAGGACGACGACGGTGTGGAATCATCTGTTTATGCTCATGCTATTGATGTGAGGAACGGCGGCTACTTTGACGTTGAGGAAAACACGATGAGTGCTGCTAATGGCGTTTATCTTTACGGGGACACCACCGTGAGCTCCGCGGGGCTGCTGCGAGTGGCGGACTGCACCTTTTTTGACAGCACAGAGGAGTTTGAATCTGCGCTGTTGTTTTTGGACGGCTCTGTGGCACTCGAGGGTGGTGCGCAGTGGCGTGTGGAGGGCAACAGCGTGAGTGGAGCCTCGGTACTAAATATTCCTCATTTTCAGCACAAAATTTAGCTGTCGGGCAGCGGCACTACCGTGTCGCTTGCACACAACCGTCAGGTGGAGTTGAGGGTTTTCTTCGTCAAGTTTCTCCCATCGAGCATTGTCGTGACGTTACCCGCGCGGTTTGTCGTTGGGTGCAACCTGTGGGACGGTGAGGAGGTGTCGTACGACGGTGTATTTCCTGGGGAAATGGTGGTGTTCAGGTGCGGCACATGCAACGACGACGCGGCGTGCTACATGCCCGGGACGGAGTCGGTGGACCGCGGTTCTTGCTCGTGTGGCTGCAAGGACGGATGGCATGGCGCGTCGTGTCTTCCCTTCGAGGTGCCCGACACGGTTGTGCCGCCCGTAGCGGAGAGAGCCGTCGACGGCGACACGAGCTGCGTGGTGAGCCAGACGCTGACGAGCCTCACGCTGAAGATGTGGAAGACGCACCACTGCTACGTGGGTGTGACATTCAGCGGCGTGGGTGCTGTGCTGAAGTTCTTCCTCAACAGTATGCCGCTGCATCTCCCCATCAACATCACGTTTACTGGATGCACATTCCTTTACGGGGCTGTGCTGCAGTTTGTTGGGGGTGCTGAGGCGGCCGAGTCATCCGGCGTCTTGATCCGCGTGAGCCAGACGGTGATGCGGTCCTATGTTGTTGTGTTTGCACTTGCCCTCCCGCAGCACTGCGACATTGCCGTCACGGAGGTTGATGCGGTGCAGTCCTCCGAGGTCCAGCTGCCGCACATTATGAGCAACATGCTGAGCGTCGTGTTACTGCAGACCGTTGTTTTAAGCGCGTCTTCGCTGTTGGTCAGCAACGCCAGGGCGCGTGCAACGAAGTATGGTGCGTTTGGTTTTTACTCTACCGGGACGCTGAAGCTGGTGGGTGGCAGCTCGCTTTATGTGCGGCACTGCAGCTTTGATGGATACATGCATCTGTTGTAAATGTACAGGCTCAGTGTGAGTGGCCACTCTGTTTTTGCGCTGCTCAACAACACAATGTCCTCCGGGACAAGCCTGCTGTGTCAGCAACAAGAGTTCAGCGTGTCGGAACACAGCGTGTTGCGCGTGGTGGGGAACAGCGGCTCCGTGTCCAACGCCATATATTCACCAAGCTTTTTTACCGTCCGCCATTCAAGCTGGCTGGATTGGCGTGACAACGACGTGGAAGTGGGTGTGTTGTTTCATTACTCCATAATAACTACTGTGAACATCGACGGCAGCAGTGTGGTGGCGCTGACGGGCTGCAAGATGGGCTCGACGGGTTTGTCGGAGCCTTTGCTATCGCAGGCTGACGCCGGCTACCGGTTTGTTGCTGGGTGTCTGACGGTCGCGGGACGGGAGGTGACGACGGCGGCAGAGCTGGCGCTCCAAGGCATTACCAACGTGACGACGGTTGCAGTGTGCGGGAAGTGCACTAAGGACGGCGACTGCTTTGCTCCTCTGACGACGGCTGTCAGCGACTGCAATTGCCAGTGCGCTGCTGGAGGGCACGGCGATGTGTGTCTCCCGGCGCCTGTGCCTGCTGGCCCGCCACCACCAATGCTGCTCCCACCGCCACCGCCGCCGGTTGGTGAGTGCATCAGCGACATGGTGTACCCCGAGGTGGCGCAGACTGTGGGCGGCGGGCTGTCGTGGCTGTGCTACCGCAACGTGACGTTCAGCGGGGGCGGCATGAGCCTGACGGTGCTGATTGGGGCGATGACGGGCGACGTGGTGAACGTCACGTTCGATGGATGCACGTGGAGGGACGGCGCCGTGCTGTTGCTGTTGGGCAACGCGTACGCCGCTGTGGGGTCGCTGAACATTGTCGTCACCGGCAACACGTTCCGTGACGCGCTGCTCAGCCCGGAGGGTGTGTTTCCACCGCACACGAACATCACGATCAGCGGGAACCGCTTCACGGCCACAAGGCTCCTCCCTCGGCCGGGTTTGGACCTTGGCAGCCCGTCGTGTGTCGCGATGAATGGGCTGGCGATCAGCAACGACTCTGCGGTGGTGCTCAGTGGCAATGTGTTTCAGACCGTGACGGCATCTTCAAACGTCATTTACTTTGTTGAATCTGCGCTGAGGGTGTCGTGGCGCTCCCTTTTTGCGGTGGTAGGCAACACGTTTCATATGGAAGGCGCTAACAGTAATTTGATACATCTTGAGGGGTCTAGCCAGTCATTTTCACTGATTGTACTGAACAACTCTGCCGTGGTGATCCGAGGCAACCTTGTGCTGGGGGAGTTAGAGCACTTCATGCTATTTCTTTGGGCCTTACGTGTGGAGTCCCAGTCAGCGGTCGTGTTTCAGGACAACGAAATGCGGGGAAGCTTGGCTGTGTTTTACTCAACTTTTGCCGCCAACATCTACTACAACTCCTGGCTGCAGTTGAGCGGCAACCTCTGCCGTGAATCCCCATCGGATGCGTTTACTTTATTTGACCCCAAAGTGAATCTCCGCGACTCCACGGTGTCTGTGTCCGGCAACCAATTCATTTCCAGCAGGGGAACGCCGAGAGTGCTGCAGATATATGCAGGTTGCCGCGATATCACAAACGGAGCGATTGTGGCTGCGTGCAACACTGTGAACGGCGAGGAGGCGGCGGGATCCAGCATTCCGTCCGTGTACAATGCCACCATCCTGAGCTGCAGCGACCCATGCACCCTTGCAGCGTCGTGCTTCCCTGCGTACACGACGACGGCCTCGAGTGATGGCTGTGCCTGCACGTGTGCGGAGGGTGGCCACGGCGATGCGTGCCTGCCCGTTGCTGTTCCCGAGCCTTCAAGCACTGACGGTGCCGACTTGTGCGTGCGTGATGTGCGTGTGGATGTGGAGGTGAACGCCGGTTTTGGGACGTCGGTGCTGTGCTACGTTGGTGTGACCTTTGCGGCGGATTTCGTGGTGGAAATGGAGTCGATGTCGGGGAGCGTGCGCAACGTGACGCTGGCGAACTGCATGTTTGTGGGCGGAGCGAGCCTTTACGTTGTTGGGTGGCTGTCCGACCCGCCTGCTGGCGAGCGCGCCGATGTGTTGATCAGCGGGCTTGAGTCGCGCTCCGGCGGCGGCGTGATGGTGGCGAACCGATTTCCGCCGGGCTCGCGCGTCACTGTGGTGGACTCGGTGCTGATTGCAGAGGCGCGTGTTGTGTACCGCGGCGCCTACGACCTTGGCGACGCCTCCGCGTGCCTCGTGTTGCACAACGTGAATCTGACGGGGAGTGTGCTGACCATCGCGCGCACGCAGGTGGCGGCTGTGTTCCGCGACGCTGTTGGCGTGCTGGTGGTTGGCGGCGTGGCTCTGTCGTTGCGCGGTGCGCTGTACGTGGACGGGCTGTCGCTGCGATGCTGTGGTTATGTCCGGCGGCTGCAAGGGTGTGCTGCTTGGGTCCTTCACCATCGCGTCGAACACGCTGCCCGCCGCTGCCAGCGTCCTCTCGGCGATCACCGGCGTTGTTGCGGGTGCGACGGCTGTTGCCGTGGTGGTGACCGGCGGGCTGGGCTCCATCCTGGAGATGCAGGCGCTCGGCGTGTTTGCGAGGATGTCATGTGCCTCGGCGCAGGAGCGTGCGAGCACCGCTGCGCTGCCGTACTTCCTGTCGGTGTTCGCTGCCCTTGACCCGCTGTGGATGGTGGTGGGCAACGCGCTGCTCGCCGCTGTGTTCGGGTGCGTGCACTGCGGTGTGACGGCCGCCTTCCAGCGGTGGCGCGGCGTAGACGCGGCGAGTGCGTGGGCGGCGATGCGCTTCCCGAGCCTGACGTACGTCGTGGCGCACGCGATGCACCCCGGCATCTTCTTTGGCTCCGTGTTTGCACTGACGATGCCCGTCGCCCGCGTGCAGCACCACGTGGTTGGTGTCGTTGGCGTGCTGTACGGTGTGGCGTTTCCTGCTGGTGTGTGCTACTTGATTGCTCGCCACGTGGGCGCGAGCTTCACGAAGTACTGGCAGTTTTCGAGGAAGCCGCTGCACGAGCGCCTGCTGTACCCCGTCGGGTATTGGTATCCCGCAGCGCAGCAGCGGATGTACGGCGGCATGCTGACGAACATGAGGGGCAGCCGCGTGTACTGGTGCGTGTTCCAGCTGTCGGTGCTGTGTGTGGTGTGCCTGATTGCGGCTGTGCACCCGCCCGTGGGAGGCTGCCACGTCCAGTACTTCTGCATGGCGGCTGTGCTGCTTGCGGGTGCGGGCGTGGTTGCCTTCACGAACATGATGCGCTCGGCCCTCCTGACGCTGTTGCAGACTGCGAGCTTTGTGCTGCTTGCGGCGCTGTGCCTGATCAGCGCGGCCAACCATCTTGCGCCGAGCGACGGCGGTGCGAGGGCGTACGTGGCGATGGTGCTGCTGCTGACCACTGTGCTGCTTGCGGTCGCTGTGTACAGCATGGTTGTGTGGTATGCGGAGGACCGCCACTGGCAGGAGCTGCGCGAGCCGCGGCGTGGAGGGCTGGAGGCGCTGCTGCGCGATGACGAGGAGAGCGACGAAGAAACGCAGAAGCCGCACGACATGACGTCATCGTTGTACGCCTCAGGCACCACCGTTGTGTTGTCGTACCGACCACCCGCACCGCCGCTGCAGCTCATGGCCGGTGACACCCGCTCCGACGCCCTGAGTCTGCTTGACCGTGCATCTAGTGCGAGCTGCGGCATTAATCATGCCGCTCTGGACAGATGAAGGTGCTTTGCTTGACGAAACATTTAGCGCAGTTTCTTTTTTAGGTGTAAGGGCTCCGACCCAACAGTACCGTTACGCGGCGAGAAGACACAAGGCCCCTCGCAGATGCGGCATGACGCAGATGCGTCTGGCAGGCATCTTTTCTCTTTTTTTCATAGGAGCTTGTGAAAAGAATGATCGCGGTAGAGCTGGCTAACTTAATTAATGTATGTACATCCTGATAAATGAATGCATTCTTTATGGTACTCTCTACCGTATGAATCTTTTGGGAAGAACGCGACTTTGTAGGGGCAGGGAGCCGATGGAGGCCAGATAATATTTGTTTTTATTTTGCCATCCCACCCACCCCCTTTTGATTCCCACCATGCGGCAGGGTCTTGTGGCTGGAGGACCACAAAGTCTGCCATTTCTTCAGTAAATATATTAGATCCTATCTGAGTACAAAAGGCTGCGTGAACGGCCAAAAGAATATATAAATATATATATTATCAGGAGAAAACATGTAGTAAATTAACTTCGTATGTGTTGCCCCCTTTTCCTATGTTGTTTGGTTTCTTTACATAATTTCAGGATCCAGCCAGCGGTCAAGAAGATTATTCGAGTTCAATATTTACTCTACCCTGTGTGGATGACTGAATTATTGTGGCTCTCTGTCTTGTATGTGCATTTTTTTATCCCTCTCATACCTTTCTTTGGGTGGTTATTGTTCAGCTTTAACTCAATCCAACTAAGAAAACAAGGAGAAACGATGTCTGGAAGGCCCGAGGAAGGAATTTACGATAATGAGGAAATTCAAGCGCCTACTGTCCCGCAGGGAGATTGGAGGAGAGCGAGGTCGGACTTTGAGGGTGACACAGATCACTCCTCTACGACTCGCAGAAGATTGGAGGAAATGCATCGACCAAAGTGGACCATGAACAGCAGCGTAGAGGACATCCTGCTGGAGGGAAGCACTAACAGGAACAACATGAAGCTAAATGATTTCCTTCGGAGCAACTTGGGCGAGGAGTGGGTTGTGGAAAGAAATAGGAACGTGACGATGGAGGCGTTTGTTCAGGAGCCGGATGCCTACGTACAAGACCAGCGGCTTCTTAGAATTATTTTTAATTTAACAGAGTACCAGGTGTACAAGCTTCATCACGAGGGTGAGTTCTTTCTCGAGCAATGGAGGGACTATGAAGGAAAGGATACGGTCACTCCTCTTGTAAGGGAAAAACTAAACAGAGTTCTCATTCAGGTGCTGACAGAAGAAAGGCGTGAGGCGGAAGAAAGGGCGAGGTGGGACCAGCAACAGGTAATATTTAACTTATCTGCTAAGATCGAAGATTTGTTGTTTGGAGGAAGAGTTCGCGTCATGGAAATAAAGCTGAACGATTTTCTTACGAGGGAATTTGACGGAAGAGGCATTTTGCGCGCCAATCGGAGTGTCTTACTGAGGGATTTCTTTGGTGATCCCACGAGGTATATCCGCGATGCGGGAGTATTGAACGAAATACAGGCAACAGGTGCTTATGCGAGGATGGAGAGGACTGTGAGGGAGGAAATGGATATGGAAGAGGTTGTACGCAAGCTTCATCACGAGGGTGTGTACTCTCTCGATCAATGGAGGGACTATGAAGGAAAGGATACGGTCACTCCTGTTGCAAGGAGAAAACTAAACAGAGTTCTCACTCAGGTACTGAGTGAAGAAAGCCGTGAGGCAGGAGAAAGGGCAGTGCGGGAAAAACAAGTAGGATTTACCCTAACTACTACAATCAGGGATGTGCTATTGGGAGGAAGAGTTCGCGTCATGGACATAAAGCTGAATGATTTTCTTACGAGGGAATTTGACGGAAGAGGCATTTTGCGCGCCAATCGGAGTGTCTTACTGAGGGATTTCTTTGGTGATCCCACGAGGTATATCCGCGATGCGGGAGTATTGAACGAAATACAGGCAACAGGTGCTTATGCGAGGATGGAGAGGGCTGTAAAGG
>NW_001849121.1:0-1741 GCF_000209065.1 Trypanosoma cruzi | reverse complement strand
AGAGGGCTGTAAAGGGTGAAGTGATCTTCGATGAGGATATACGCAAGCTTTACGAGAAAGGTGTGGACAATCTACTGAAGTGGTCATTAGCTACAGAGGAGGTAAAAGCAAATGTTCATAACCTCACTAAACATTTCTTGGATGCAGCCTTCATTGAATTGATGAGCTCAATGACGATGAGTGCGCCGATGAAACTGGAGGGATGCTACGAGTCTGTGTACGATGCGAGTTGGCATCACGTGGTGGAAGTTACTGGCGGCGAGGGGACGGGAATGGAAGTGAAGGAGGGGGAACCACCGCAGTCATGGACGTACAAGAAAGTTGGCGTGAGTCTCGAAAAGGATGACGGTGTGGAGCAATCCGGCGCAGAGCGTCTCAAGCTGATGGTGCTCACCTCGGACAGGGGATGGCCGTACACGTGGGGACAAGGGCTGAATGAATTTATTCATGACTGCTATGTGAACTGTGAGGTGGAGCGAGTGTGGCAGATCGTCAAGGACGATATAACCGAATGGTTCAGCAGTCACTGCAAGAACAAAACTTCGCCTGATCCGCTTGTGTTGATTGGGACGCCCGAGATCGGGAAGTCGATGGCTGCCGGTTCGTACCTCCTCTACCAGCTGCTGCACTGCGATGCGGAGCAACTCCAAATGGTTGCGTATTTTATTGCGGATCGAACGTTTTTGTTTGACAAGACCGCCAAAACGGTGTCACTGTACACGAGGGATGCCAGTATTCTGAGTATTTTGGGCGGCTTCTCTCGGCGTGGTGTGAAAGGGTATATTATCTACGACGTGGCATTGAAGGGTCATCAACCGTCTGCTAGTTTGCCTTGCGAGGGATGGGGCATGATTGTGGTGACATCACCGAACAAAAACAACTACGAATCGTGGGCGAAGCTGGTGCGAGCGAAACAAATCATAATGAATTGCCCCGAAGAAAACGATGTGAGGGCAATGTGCGTTTGGAAGGAGCAAAATCGGCAGCTTGCGGAGGAAGAAGCGGACTACTGGAAAAAGGTGAAGGATCGCATGGATAAAGTGGGACCACTTCTTCGCTACATCTTTGATGACAGCGAATACAATGATCGGATTGACTCGTGCGAAAGTACAGTTAAAAAAATGAAACTTTTTGATACCAAATATTACTCTATTTTGGGGACTAATGAAGTGTGTGATGATAACCACATCTCTCACAAACTTGTAAGGGTCGTACGATTACGAGGACGAAAAAATTCCGAATTGCCTTTGAATGCACTGGTATCTTCCTATCTCGGAAATTTAGTGACATGCAAGTTGGCGGAGTTAATGGCGCCGAATGATTTTATTTTACTCATATTGGCCATCAAGGACGACCTCTTATCAAAAACCCTTGAAAAGTATTCCGTGTTTACATTTTTGAGCGAGGGCTTTGTAAATACAATAATACCGAAACTCAAGGAGCTGAAAATAAAAAAAAATGCTCCGCCACATATCTGTGCGCTGGAATTGTATCCACATGAGCGCCCCCTCAAGCCCTGTCTTTTACGGTGCCTGAGCCAGCTTGTTAGTAAGATTAATATAGAGTATCGGGTGTTGTACAAACCGAAGGTCCAAAACTTTCCGCTGGTGGACGCCTTTTTCTTTTTGAACTCAAATCCGAAGACGCTGGTTGGGCTGCAGATTACTACGGCGGGTGGGCATCACACCATACCCAGCACCGTGAGGCAGTTCAATGAGCGTATGGCAAAATATTTTAATGG
>NW_001849120.1:2300-17812 GCF_000209065.1 Trypanosoma cruzi | reverse complement strand
GGCGTTCTGTCGTGGCTGTGCTACCGCAACGTGACGTTCAGCGGGGGCGACATGTGCCTGACGGTGCTGATAGGGGCGATGACGGGCGACGTGGTGAATGTCACGTTTGATGGATGCACGTGGAGGGACGGTGCCGTGCTGTTGCTTTTGGGCAACGCGCACGCCGCTGTTGGGGCGCTGAGCATCTTCGTCACCGGCAACACATTTAGTGACGCGCTGCTCAGCCCGGAGGGTGTGTTTCCACCGCACACGAACATCACGATCAGCGGGAACCGCTTCACAGTCACGAGGCTGATCCCTCGGCCGGGTTTGGACATTAGGAGGCCGTCGTGTGTTGCGACGAATGGACTGGCGATCAGCAACGACTCCGCGGTGGTGCTCAGTGGCAATGTTTTTCAGAGCGTGACGGCATCGTCAAGCGCCATTTACGTTGTCAAGTATGCGCTGAGCGTGTCGTGGTACTCCGTGTTTGCGGTGGTGGGCAACACGTTTCACATGGCTGGCGGTGACGGTACGCTGATATATCTTGAAGGACCTAGATACTCCTCATCGCTGAGTGTGCTGAACAACTCTGCCGTGGTGATTCGAGGCAACGCTGTGACGAGGCCGGTGAAGTGCTTCGTGTTACTTATTTGGGCTTTGCGTGTGGAGTCCCATTCAGCGGTTGTGTTTCAGGACAACGAAATGCAGAGAAGCTCGGTTGTTTTTTTTTCAAGCTACTCCTCCAACATCTACTACAACTCCTGGCTGCAATTGAGCGGCAACCTCTGCCGTGAATCCCCATCGGATGCGTTTGCCTTTCTGTATCCCAAAGTGAATCTCCGCGACTCCACGGTGTCTGTGTCTGGCAACCAATTCATGTCCAGCACGGTCTTGCCGACAATGCTGCTGATACCCACGGTGTCCAGCGATATCACGAACGGAGCGATTGTGGCTGCGTGCAACACCGTGAACGGAGAGGAGGAAGCGAACTACGTCATTCCGTCTGTGTACAATGCCACCATTCTGACCTGCAGCGACCCATGCGCTCTCGCGGCGTCGTGCTTCCCTGCGTACACGACGACGGCCTCGAGTGATGGCTGCGCCTGCAGGTGCGCGGAGGGCGGCTATGGCGATGCGTGCCTGCCCGTTGCTGTCCCCGAGCCACAGAGCACCGACGGCGCCGACTTGTGCGTGCGTGAAGTGCGTGTGGATGTGAAGGTGAACGCGGGTTTCGGGACGTCGGTGGCGTGCTACGTTGGTGTGACCTTTGCGGCGGACGTCGTGGTGGACGTGGCGTCGATGTCGGGGAGCGTGCGCAACGTGACGCTGGCGAACTGCACGTTTGTGGGCGGAGCGAGCCTGTACGTTGTCGGGTGGCTGTCCGACCCGCCTGCTGGCGAGCGCGCCGATGTGTTGATCAGCGGGCTTGAGTCGCGCTCCGGCGGCGGCGTGGTGGTGGCGAACCGATTTCCGCCGGGCTCGCGCGTCACTGTGTTGGACTCGGTGCTGATTGCAGAGAGGCGTGTTGCGTACCGTAACGCCTACGACCTTGGCGACGGCTTCGCGTGCCTCGTGTTGCACAGCGTGAATCTGACTGGGAGCGTGCTGACCATTGCGCGCACGCACGTGGCGGCGGTGTTTCGCGACGCTGTTGGCGTGTTGGTGGTTGGCGGCGTGGCGCTGTCGTCGCGCGGTGCGCTGTACGTGGACGGACTGTTGGTGCAGACGGCGCTGGGGCTGTGCGTGTCGGTGGAGGGCGGTGTTGCGGCCAGCGGCGGCTCCGTTGTGGCGTTTGTTGACAGCGACTTCCTGCTGTGCAAGCACGCGGTGTCTGTGCGTGGGGCTGTGAGCGTGTCGGGCTCCGCTGTGGCGCTTGTGCGGAGCGACTTTTTGTTGACGGAGGACTACGCGGTGGCGTTTTATTCGACGGTGAGTCTGGCTGACGGGTCGATGCTGCTGGCGAAGGGCAACGTGCACGACGGCGTCTCGAGGGAGATGCTCTACGCCGCTGGCGCCGTGACCGCTGCTGGGAGCACGCTGAGCTTTGTGCGCAACCGAGCACTGCTGCCACGGATGCTGTCGGTGAGTCTATCGCTTGCGGCTGGGGCGCATTTGAGGGTGGCGTGCAACTACGCGGGTGGACGTGTCCTGTCGACGGCGGAGTACGCAGCGGCTGGTTTTGGCGACGCTGGGAGCATCGACGTTGTTGGGTGCGACGTCTGCGACAGGGACACGCACTGCTACGCGCCCGGGACGACCTCTGCGAGCATGAGGAACGGTGTGTGCGTGTGCGTGTGCGGCAGCGGCGGGTACGGCGAGGCGTGCGTGCCTGTGGGAGCTCCCGCGCTGCCGCCCGCTGTGGACACTGCGTCGAGTGTGTTCGTCCGCGAGGGCGTGACGGTGCGGTCGGTGTTCTTTGTGCCTGCCGGTGCGAGCGAGGTGACGCTGCGCCACGTTGTGCTGGACGGCGTGAGTCCTGTGCTCTACGTGCCGTGGATGGCGCGGGACGGCGTGCGGATCGTTGTGCAGAACGTGTCGCTGCTGAACGGCGCCGTGCTGTACGTGATGGGCGGAGGAGCGCTACGCGGTGCGGTGGCGGCGGGGAGCGACGAGGGCGGACCGGTGGAGCTGTCTGTGTGCGACGTGGAGGCGCTGAACGGTGCGCTTGTGCTGACCGGCACGTTTCCCGCGGGGTCAGTGCTGACGGTGACGGATTCCCTGCTGGTTGCCGCGAGGCCGGCGCCGCTTGTGTATCCTCCCGGCTCGCAGTCCTCGCCGTACGCACCGGTGCTTGTGCTGTCGGGCCTGCGGCTCGTGCGGTCCGTGCTGGTTGTGTCCGGCGTTGCCCTCGTGACCGTGATGACTGGTGGGCGGACGGTGGTGGCGGACGGCGCCGTGCTGGAGCTTGTCGGTGGCGGTGTTGCGCTGGACGCGGCTGTGCTCGGTGGCGACGTTGCGTTGTACGCGAGTGCGCGCGTGGTTGCGTCGGGGGGCGCTGTGCTGCGCGTGTCGGGGAGCCAGGTGTACGCTGCGCATGGGTTGGTATTCGACAGCGGGGTGGTGGCCAACGCGTCCGCCGTCGTGGTGAACGACAACGCCGGTGCGCTGACCGATGGCGCGCTGCTGGAGCTGCGGGGGTCGGCGTCGTTTGTGTCCGGGTCGTGGCTGTCGGTGCGCGGCAACAGCATCCGCGGCAGGCTCCTGTCGCTGCCGTCGTACCCGCGCAGTGCGGATCTTGCGCAGAGCACGCTGACGCTCCACGGGAACGCTGGAAGTGGGTCCGTTGTGATGGACGGCACCGTTGCGCTTGGTGGCGCCGGCCGAAAGTTCGTCGTGGGGTGCCTGGCGCTCAACGGGCAGGCGCTGCAGCCGATGGACTACAGGTCCGCCGGCATCATGGGGAAATTCCGCCCCGTGGCGTGTGGCGTGTGCGACGCCGACGTGCACTGCTTTGCAGCTGCGACGAGGGCTATGTCTGCGTCGTGCGCCTGCCGCTGTGCTGATGGCGGGTACGGGCGCGAATGCCTGCCGGTGTACCTGCCGCACGTGGACGGGTGCAACCGCACGCTCCTTAGGCCGCCGCTGAGCCACACGGCGACGCTGATGGCGACGCGCAGCCTGACGCCAACGTGGAAGCCGACGCCGAGCGCGACGCACTACAGTCCGACGCAGTACGGGCCGACGGAGACGCTGCAGGTGACGGAGACGGTGGCGCTGTCGCCCACGCGGACCCCAACGGCGTCGGTGAGCAGCACGCTGTGGTGGAGCGACGTGGCGTGCCCGACGCTCGCCGTGACGACGACGGCGGCTGGTGGCAACCTGACGCAGAACGACATCCGCGGCGGTGGGAGCGCCGTCCCGACGCTGCTGATGGTGGCGCTGCCGCCGCCGTTTCGGTGGGCGCGCGACCCGCAGCTCGGCACGCACCTGAGCTTTGTGCCGGTGTCGACGGCGCAGCCGAGCGGGTTTGGCGGTCCGTGGGGAGCGATGCTGAGCAACGCAACGTGGGTGCGCAACGCGACGAATCCGTCCACCGTCCTGGAGCTGGCTGTGCCTCTGCACCGCGGTTACTTCATTGCTGCCGACGAGACGATAGTCATTCGCTGCGACGCTGTGGCGGTGTCCGGCGGCTGCAAGGGTGTGCTGCTTGGGTCCTTCACGATCAGGTCGAACACGCTGCCCGCCGCTGCCAGCGCCCTCTCGGCGATCACCGGCGTTGTTGCGGGTGCGACGGCTGTTGTCGTGGTGGTGACCGGCGGGTTGGGCTCCATTCTGGAGATGCAGGCGGTCGGCGTATTGGCGAGGATGTCATGCGCCTCGGCACAGGAGCGTGCGAGCATCGTTGCGCTGCCGTACTTACTGTCGGTGTTCGCTGCCCTTGACCCGCTGTGGATGGTGGTGGGCAACGCGCTGCTCGCCGCTATGTTCGGGTGCGTGCACTGCGGTGTGACGGTCGCCTTTCAGCGGTGGCGCGGCGTGGGCGCGGCGAGTGCGTGGGCGGCGATGCGCTTCCCGAGCCTGACGTACGTTGTGGCGCACGCGATGCACCTCGGCATATTCTTCGGCTCCGTGCTTGCACTGGCGATGCCCGACGCCCGCGTGCAGCACCGCGTGATTGGTGTCGTTGGCGTGCTGTACGGTGTGGCGTTCCCTGCTGGCGTGTGCTACTTCATTGCCCGCCACACGGGCGCGAGCTTCACGAAGTACTGGCAGTTTTCGGGGAAGCCGCTGCACGAGCGCCTGCTGTACCCCGTCGGGTATTGGCACCCCGCGGCGCAGCAGCGGATGTACGGCGGCATGCTAACGAACATGAGGGGCAGCCACGTGTACTGGTGCGTGTTCCAGCTGTCGGTGCTGTGTGTGGTGTGCCTGATTGCGGCTGTGCACCCGCCCGTGGGAGGCTGCCACGTCCAGTACTTCTGCATGGCGGCTGTGCTGCTTGCAGGCGCGGGCGTGGTTGCCTTCACGAACATGATGCGCTCGGCCTTCCTGACGGTGATGCACACTGCGAGCCTTGTGCTGCTTGCGGCGCTGTGCGTGGTCAGCGCGGCAAACCATCTTGCGCCGAGCGACGGCGGTGCGAGGGCGTACGTGGTGATGGTGCTGCTGCTGACCACTGTGCTGCTTGCGGTCACTGTGTACAGCATGGTTGTGTGGTACGCGGAGGACCGCTACTGGCAGGAGCTGCGCGAGCCGCGGCGTGGAGGGCTGGAGGCGCTGCTGCGCGATGGCGAGGAGAGCGACGAAGAGACGCAGGAGCTCCACGAAGTAACGACATTTTCGTACGCCTCAGGCACCACCGTTGCGTCGTCGTACCGACCACCCGCACCGCCGTAGCAGCCCATGGCCGGTGACACCCGCTCAGACGCCCTGAGCCCGCTGACCGTTCTTCCAGTGTGAGCTGCATAATTGGTTGTGCTACGCCGGAGAAGTAATGAATTTGTGCTGCTCAAGAAGGTGGGCGCAGTTTTACCTCGAGTTGGAAAGTGTCTGCCCAAACAGTACCTCCACGTGGCGAGAGTGTACGAGGCTCCTCATGGATGCGGTATAACGTAGGTGCTTTTGGCAATGTGTTTACTTCTTTATTATTATTATTTATCGGATGCTTGATTGATTGACTCGTTGCTTTCGTTATTTTATTTTTATCGATTTTGTCAAGAACGGATTATCGAGTTATCGCGCTAGCCCAGGGCGGCTGTATCACGTGTGTGTGTTGCACGCTCGCCGCTGCAGCGCCCTCTCCGGATCTCGGGGTTATTATTTAGATTTTTACTCAGTAACGAGGACGTGTTCTGCGATGGTGGCTGTTGTGTGGAGCATTGAATTTATTTGAGAAAAACTTAGGGATAAAAAACGATAACGCCCTTCTGTGGCTTTCAATAAATGAAATTTGGACGTGTGCGTTGCTGGTCGATGAGGGAGGGCGTGGGCCACTGCTGCTGCGCACCACAGCCACCCATCGGACTCTGCAACGGCATTTTCGCTGTTTTTCCGTGCGTTGTTTCTATTTCTGTGCGGGTGCCTGCAATGACTCTCTCTCCTGCTCCCCGATGACTGTGTGGGGGGGAGTGCCTGCTTTTCTCGTTGGTTATGATGTTGTATAAAATGCGAAAAAAGAAAATGAGCGGAAAAGTATGCAGGCTGATGTGTTTTTTTTGTATTTATGTATCAATATGTTTTTTTGGATTACTCTGGTGGTTCTTCCTTCTCTTTTTACGTTGCTCCACACGTGTCTAAGTGTTTGTTTTAGTACGGCCACACACGGGTAGCTTGAGCCGCGGATATCTTTTTTTCTTGGCGTCATTTCGTGCTAGGCACTAACGCGGTCACGTTCGTCAAGCATCCACTCTCCACAGCGTGGTGCCTGATATTTTGGAGTCATCTCAGATGTAACGCCGGCACCACCGCCGTGGCACGCATGGGAGGTAAGATGGAACGCGGGACAGCGAAATATATTGTGCGGTACGCGTGTCTGTTGCATTTGTTCTGTCGTGGTGGCTTCAATGTAGAAGGAGAGGGATGAACATTGCACGATTCTGTGGCTTGGAGGAGTTATTACCCCTTTTTTATTTTGTATGATCTTTGGTTCCCACCCGTGTCTGCCCCGATTGCTTCCCCTGAGTGGAGCTGCGCCATGACCATCCTTGTTGTTGTTGTTGTCCTTTTATCTCAAGGCACGGCGGGATTGAGGAGCACCGTCCCACGAAAGGCATTGCACACTTACACACTCTCATGCCACTGTCGCCCCGAGGTCGGGTGCAAAACCCAAATCCCTGCTGCTTTTTGCACTGGCGCAATTGTTTTGATTAACTGACACCTTCCTGTCCGGCGTGCCACTTTGATTGGATTGTGTGGGATTGCTCGCCAACGCCATCGGACAAAGCAGGCTGACGCTTTCAGTTATTTAATTTCATCTTGCGCGCAGGTATTTTTTTTACGTTCTGTTGATGTGCACTCAAACAGCGAGGAATCCGGAGCTATGCGTGCGTGGGATTCTTTCCTGCCATGTGGACTGCGGGCAACACCGAGGGGCTGCCACTTTGACTCCGCAGAGTTGTTGTGTCTCCTTGCGGGGTTGGCAGGGAAATTCCATGCAGCCTGCTACTGCTGCTGTTTGCTTGGATGTCACTCCATGCGAATAATGTGCTTCATCGAGTGAGGGGGATGATTGGGTTTGTGTGCACACTGGTTCTGTTTGCTGCTTTGTGCGGGCACGCAACACTTGAGTGGTGGGAAAATGGAGCGGGGCGATGCGTGGCCGCGTCTCGTCCATTGTTAACTGCACGATGGTGCGGTGCACATTGTGGTGCTGACTCTCCGATGTGACTGCGTTCTCCTGTGCGGCAATGGCGGTGGGTGGAGGAGAGTGTTGGCCCGCGGCGGGACGGTGGGATTGTGCCTCCTTTTTCTGATTTTTACTTCACCCTCTGCAAAGGTGCACACTTATTTTTGGTGTTAGTGATGGGGCAAATGGACAGACAACGTGAATAAAACAAAATAAAAAGGGCGATAATGTGGCGGTGTCGTTGCCGATTGCACGTTGTGTTGCCGCGGGGGCGGTGGGCCTCGACTGCTTCACCGACAGGCGTTGCAGTGCGGCCGCATGGCGCACCGAACGTCCCGCCGTGCGAGCGCCACGCCCAACGCCATTGGGACTGCGGGACGAAACAGCCGCGAGTGTCCTTTGGAGCCAGCGGCACCTGCTGGCCGCAGCTGGGCGGTGCGAGTGGGACGCTTCACCGCACGGGTGTTGTGATGGCACCTCGCCGTGGCATCCCCGACGATGGTTCCGACGCTGCAGCTCGGAGAGTAGTGGAGGGAACGCGGCAACCACAGTGGACCATGAGCAGCAGCGTAGAGGACATTCTGCTGGAGGGAAGAACTAACAACACCGACATGAAGCTGAACGATTTCATTCGTAGCCACTTGGGCGGCAGGGCGGCCGTTGGTGAAGACTACAATGTGACGATGGAGGCGTTTGTTCGGAGACCCAATGCTTACGTACAAGACCAGCAGCTTCTTGAAGAGATTCTTAATTTAACAGAGTACCGAGAGCTGAAAATGGAGCTGGAGAAAAGGAAAATACCATTGGAGGCTATTTATAAACTTCATCACGATGGTGTGCTCTCTCTCGAGCAATGGAGGGAATTTAAAAGGAAGGATACGATCACTCCACTTGCAAGGAGAAATCTAAACAGAGTACTCATGCAGTTACTGAGAGAAGAAAGCCGTGAGGTAAAAGAAAGAGTGAGGCGTGAGGAAGAAGAAATGCTAAGACGAGCGCAAGAAATGAAATTTACCATTTCCACTACGATCGAAGATGTACTGTTCAAAGGAAGAGTCCGCGTCAAGGAAAAGAGGCTGAATGATTTTCTTACGATGGAATTGGATGGCAGGGGCGTTGCGGCCACCAATCGGAATGTTTTGCTGAAGGAGTTTTTCAAGGATCCAAAGAAATATATCCATGATAAGGGAGTATTGAAAGAAATAAAGGCAACCGATGCTTATGCGAGGATGGAGGGAACTGTAAGGGATGAAATGGATGTGGAAGAAGTTGTACGCAGGCTTCACGAGAATGGTGTGGACAATCTACTGGGGTGGTCATTAGCTACTGCGAAGGTAAAAACAAATGTTCATAACTCCACTAAACAGTTTTTGAATGCAGCCCTTGAGGATGTGAGGAACCCAACGACGACGAGCGCACCGATATACCTGGAGGGATGGTACGAGTCTGTGTACAATGCGAGGTGGCACCATGTGGTGGAAATTCCCGACGGCGATAAGCGAAAGAAAACGGGGACGGGAATGGAGGTGAAGGAGGGGGAACCACAGCAGTCATGGACGTACAAGGCAGCTGACGGCGCTATCGAAGAGAATGACACTGTGCGACAATCCGGTGAAGCACCTCCCAGGCTGATGGTGCTTACCTCGGACAAGGGATGGCCGTCCTCGTGGTATATGATACAGGATTCCTCGAAGGACTTTTTTGTTAACTGCGAGGTGGATCGAGTGTGGCAGATCGTCAAAGACGATGTAAACAAATTGTTCAGCAGTCACGGTAAGAACAAACTTTCGCCTAGGCGGCGTGTGTTGATTGGGACGCCCGGGATCGGGGAATCGATGGCTGCCGGTTCGTACCTCCTCTACCAGCTGCTGCACTGCGATGTGGAGGAGCTCCAAGTTGTTGTCCACTGTTTTGGAGAAACGGCGTACGTGTTTGACAAAACCACCAAGACGGTGTCGGAATACAGGAGCAATACAACGTCCAAGAATGTTTTGCGTGGTTTGTGGAAGAGTGGGATGAAAGTGTTTATTATCTACTGTGTGACAGAGAAAGGAACACAGCCCGACACAGGTTTTGCGCCCCCAACCGGATGGGGCATGATTGTGGTGTCCTCCCCAAAGATAAGCAAATATGATAAGTGGGAGACGCAATTAAAAGTCACGCGAATCATCGTGAATTGCCCCGACGAGATGGATGTGAAGGCGATGTGTGCGTGGATGAAATATGATGAGACTCCAGATAAGCAAGCGGAATACTGGAAGAAGGTCGAAGAACACATGTATCTTTTGGGACCGATTCCGCGTCATATCTTCGATGCGGATGAATATGGAAGACGCACGAAGGATGTTATGAGGGCCTTGAGATGGATCAATATTGGGGATCGAGGAAAGTACTTTACACAGGGGGAGAGAAAAAATGGTATTCCGAGGATCCGTCCCACAAACTTTTGAGGATTGTTCGCGTAAGAGAACATGGCCCATTTGAGGACTTCGCTAATGCACCTATATGTGAGTATCTTGGGGTTTTAACGTTATCTCGTTTGGCAAAGGTGCTGAGTGCAAATGATATTCTTTTCCTCGTATTGGGGATGAAGAATGCTATTCAATCTGCAGATTTGAAAAAGTATTCTTTGAACGTATTCTTGCGTGTGGAGTTTTTCACTTCCATAGTGAAGGATCTCAAGGAGCTGCCCCCACCATCGCCTTCCAAACCACGGTCCTCGGTGCTAACGTTAAACCCTCATGGTTACCCCACCGAGGCAACTGCAATAACTGAACTGAGGTTTATTAAAGGCCGGAAAAATTAGAGTATCGGGTGCTGCACATACCGACGTTCCAAACCTTTCCGCTGGTGGACGGCTTTTTCTTTTTGAGGTCACCGCGGAGGACACTGGTCGGACTGCAGATGACGACGGCGAGTGCGCACCACACGACAACCAGCACTGTGAGGCAGTTCACTCAGTATCTATCGGGTTTTTTTGATGGTTGGGAGGAATTTGCTCAAGGTTTGTCGTGGGAGATGATTTATGTGCAGCACGCAGACAGCACGCCGATGAGTGACTGGCAGAGATGTCATGTTGTAAATTCCAATAATGTGAGCGAGGAGGAAGACCAGAGGATTGCGGCGTTCTGGAAAGGAAGGGTGCGCCAGTACCAATTGTAAATACCATCCGAAGACTTTAGAAGAGACGAGGCTCTCCGAATTGAGGAATAGCCGTCGAAATATGAAAACAAGTTGGGGAGGGAAAGGGGCAATTTTGATTTGTGGTAAAGAAACATTGTGGGATTTATATATTTTTTGATAATTTTTTGTGCATACGGTGCGGTTGCACCAGCATCAGGCGGCAGCACCGCACACAGATGCCAAAAATGTCCAACGCTATCGAACATAACAGTGACAGAAGAAATTAGGGAGGGAGCGGGGTTGTTTGTTTTCTGGTAAGAAACATTGGGTGATTTTTATATGTATGTTGATTTTGTGTGTTATACGAGGCACAATTGGAGAATTGCCCCGGTATGAGGGAATTATTGTGGCTGGTGGTGTCACGGTGTTACTACATTTCTTTTTTTTTTTAGGAGCTTCTGAAGAGAATGATCGTGGGAGACCTGGCGAACTTAATTGATGTATATGTATCCTGGTAAACCTAATGCTCTTCTTTATGAGACTTTTCCTATCGTATGAATTTTTGGAGGGCCATGACCTTATAGGAGCAGGGAACCGATGGCGGTCGGACAATTTTTTATTTTTATTTTAAGCTTACAGACACAGCCAGCTTGGTTTAAGGAAATGGCATTGGTTCCTTACACGGTTTCTGAGTGGTGTGATATTGGCGCCCGTCTCTGGGACATGGTACGCCAACGTGGCGAAGCCCAGGTGCAGATAACGTTCATTAATGGAACCGAGATGTCGGATGAGACGTTAACTGTGGCTCCCCCATCGACAGGCTTACACTTGATTTTGGGAAACGTCACCAGGCCCTGGGAGGATTCGAGCCTTACAGGACATATTGCGAATCTCCGGGCGTTTCAAGTACCAAATTTTGAGAATCAATCGATCTTGCCCATCATGGGCGCAGCCCGGGAGTTGGGGCGCGTGGCAAGGGCTCATCATTGCTGGGAGGGGAGCGCTTGAGCACGAAAAGCGCCCACGCCGCCGTGGACGTGCAGAATCGAAGCGTTCAGCCTCATTCGCAGGTGGAAGAGGCGCATAACGACCTATCGGCGCGCGAAGCTGACATTGCGGTCGCCGGCCGCGAACAGCAGTTGGAGGTGACCCGCACCCAACTACAGGAACGAGAGGCACGCGTTAGTGCAAGAGAGGCGCAGCGAGCCGCGTGGGAGACGGAGACGGCGAGCCGGGAAGAAGTCTCCACCTCTCGGAAAGGCCCTACAGATGGACCTGTCACGCGTCAAAATACGGCAGAAGATGGCGTTACAAAAAAACAGCGTCAGACGCATCGCTTGATGGCTGTGGGCGCGTCGTCACGCACGGCCCAACGAACTCCGGCGCGAGAGAGACGGCAGTTTATTCCTCCAGACGTCCAGGGCAATTTTGGGTGACCGCATTTCCGTCCCTCGATGCCTTTGCTCTCCCGCACTTCTTTTTGGACGATCATTCCGCTACAGAAGAAGAGTAACGAATGTTCCGCGCATTCGACGCCACCTCTCGGGCCACGCGTGTATGGAACGCAGGCGTTTCCGGAGTCTTTTTAGACCTCCGGGGCGCATACAATTATTGGAAACGAGCGGAGGACCAGTCCCAACTTGTATTTGACAATTTGGTTGCGTGGATGTGCGCGCTAGAAGCGGAGCGGTATCCCACCGATCGATTCATGAATTTTGGCGGGATCTTACTGCAGGCATTCCGGTTGCGGCTCATGACGGCGTCCGACCCCGGCATCCCGCTCTTCAACATTCTCGCCCGTCATCGCGCCGCCGTTCATGAGGCTGACACCTTTGCGAGGGCAATCCGGATTCCCTTGGGACGACGAGGGGCGCAAATATCGTTGCGATGTCAGTTCGGTCATGTTCATGGACACGACACATCTAAAAGCAACGTCCGAGACGCAGCTGGAGGAATCGCTTGCAGCGCGGACGGCCCTCAAGAAACGGAAGACGGGCTGCCTGCTGCTTCTTGTGAAGGCGGACGACGGCGGCCGCACACATTCCGCCATCCCCCGCTATTCCGCACAGACGTCGCACCGCACCGCCGACGCCCCATCCGATCCCTCAAATCGCCCGACGTAATCGTCGAGAAGGGCCATGGAGCTCATGCGCCAACGACGCTCGACTGTGGCGCGACGAATCGCCGACATCCCTGCTTTGGGCCGGCCGCGTGCGGATAGCGAACGGGGTGGCTCGAGAAGTGTTGGCGCCGCCAAAGTGGGAGCAGGGACCGTCCCTGACGAGACGATTTGCAGTGTTTTTTGTCTCACGCACGAACAGCCAACGGGCGAGAAGAGCTGTGCGGCCTTTTGGCGGCAGTATTGGATGTGGCGCCGTCGGCCCGACCGCAGCGCGCCAGGATGCCGCGGCGCCCATGTCGCAGATGAACCAAACCACGCTGGCCATGGCGTTTCTGGGGTTGCAAAAAATTGCGGCGTGACCAGAGACGTGGCGGGCGCGCCCCCCCGACAAAGGAAGGAGTGGATCGGTATATCCGCAGCCGAACCGATGGAAGGAGCGTGTTGTCTTACGACTCGCGTGGATGCCGGCGAGCTGTTTGTCCGAGATTGCGGCCTTGACACCCAACAATGTCACGCTGGGGCCGGACGGGGCCATAGTTTTGGATTGGCCCGCGGCGCCGAAGACGGCGAGGGCGGATCTCCGCCGCGCCTCGCGGTTCGTCAGGATACGAGGGCAGGACGCGCCCGACACCACAAAGTTGTGCGGGGCACTTCGACACAGCGAAAAGCTCATGAATCCTAGGACTGCCCGGGTCGAACGAGCTGAGGCTCCTTGGAATGCCACGGCGCATTCCATAGAACGCGGTGTGTTGAGGCGCGCTGCTCGAATCGTGGGGACATACAATTCGGACCCGCACGTGATCTCGCAGTTGGCGGGACACGGTGGCTCGTTCGGCCTTCCCCAGGGCACAGTTCGATATTTTGGGAGGCGCACCACAACGCTGACCCAGGTGTCGTCACTGGCCGCACAGGTGCGAAGGGAGACACCGCGGAAGGACAGGAACCCTGGTTGAGGGCGGAAAAGCGGTTTCCCATGATTTTTATCATTATTTTGACAAAACCGCAAGACGCGCCAAGGAAGCGTTCGGCCCCTCCACAAGAGGAACGAGCCATCCCGCTACAACAACCCAACGTGCCCGTACTGAAATTGGGGCGGAACAGAAGCCGGTTGAACCCGGCCACCTTGGAGAGGCTCATGCAAGTATGGGGGCTCGTCGGGCGGCTCGCTTTTCCTCTTTCCTCCTCCGGCAAAGCGCGCGGGAGCTCACGGAGGATTCCGGCGACCGGCGCGCGATTGGCGGAGGCGGGAATGGTCGAGGACGCTTCGTCTACAATAACGAGCGGCGGGTGCATAATACCTTTCTCGGTTGTGGAGGAGAAAATCGCCGCTTCACGACTGCGATGGATCGCGTGGCCGTGCGACAAGAACGGAGACGACCCTTGCGAGGCCAACGCTCCTCTTTCAAACATCTTCCATTGTTTGCCGCCTGTGGTTGCTGAGGCCGCTTCCCGCCTGGACTTAAAGGTATTCTCTTCCCGAGTTTCTTTACCGCGGGAGACTCGGCATCTCTTTCGGTGCCGCGTGGAGGACGGCGCGCTGGTGGAGCCTGCACGGCTCCCAATGGGGCACAATGCCGGCCCAGAAACTCTCCAGATCATTATTAGCTCGGCATTCGCGGGGCGACGCCGGTGGTTCGCCTTCTCTGGGCCGCACCCCCATTGCTGCGTATTTGCGTTTTGGCCGATAACGCACGCATTGCAGGGTCGAAAGGCGGCGCGACATTGTGGGAGGCCCAAGTGCTTCGTAATGCGGACGGTTGTCACGCGTCCTTGGGGGAGGACCGCGAATCGGGCGCCACGCAGCACGCCCTTCTGTGGGCGCAGTTTGATCACACTCACCGGGCGGTGTCCCTGAGTGAAAGGTTTTCCGGGCTGTGCGCGCCATGCCGGCGCTAAATTCTTCACCCGTCGCGGGAATGGAGGTTGTGGCGCCACGCCTTTTTGTACGCGGCGGCCATTTTTGGCACGCGTTTATGTGACCGCCACTTTTTCATCAAGGCAGTGCGACGACGATCATCCGCACTTAACCGGGGGATTGTGATGGGGACATCCCCGGCAAGCATTCCGCCGTCAGCGGTTGGTTTGGGCTAGAGATTGCGACACATCATCGAGAATAATTGTGGGTGAATCATCAAGCCCACTGAAAAGACATCGGTCGCCCTCATCACGGATGCATCGCTCCGTGGATGGGGAGCTGTTTTCATTCCATACCCCGGTGACGTTAAAACTGCCGGATGGAAGTGGGAGAAGACCTTTCTTATCATGCAGGCCGAGGCATGCGCGGTACGCTTGGCCTTATCGGCCTTTTTCCGCCATCTTGCCATCCACCATGGACGTTTGGGTAGACAACACCTCGCTGCAAAGGGCGGCGAATAAAGGCAGCTCAGAATCACACTCCATGACGTGGGAGCTGCAACGGATATACGAGTTTTTGGACTCTCGCGGAATACATGCATCCTTTGCCTACGTGCTGTTTGCGGGCAACCCCGCAGACGGCATATCACGCGGTCGTGTTTTTGCACCTGAGGACTTGACGAAGGGGTTTAAATTGCGAAGGGCAGCGGCGGTGTCTTGTGGCTGGAGGACCCCAAAGTCTGCCACTTCGTAAGTAAAATATATATACATCCTGTCCGAGTAGAGTGAGCGGACCAAAACTGTGGCTAATGGATGATGTATATATACATACATTTACTTGGTGTAAAGTTTGAGGATGTGGTGAACCCACTCGTATTCCATTTACTTCTCATTTCGGTCTTGTTTGTTTTCTGTGATTGGTAACCTCAGGATGAGGAAAGCGGCCTGGGTGAATATTTATTTTGTGTCACCGCGTGAAGCGCTGCCATTCCATTGAAAGAGGGATGGCTGTGTAAATTTTGGTGCCGCGTGACTGGTGGATGGGTGAGGACCCACTTCAACGTGTGGCTGGCGTGGTGGGTGCTCGCTCCGGGTGCATTGTGTGTTGGCTGCGGGGATGTGGCCGTATCCCGTTGCCCGTGAGAA
>NW_001849120.1:0-2200 GCF_000209065.1 Trypanosoma cruzi | reverse complement strand
TGCGTTTGTTGTGTGGAGGGCCGAACCCTCCCACCCGCGGACTGACAGCACTGCGGTGTTTGTGTGTTTCAGCGGCGTTGTGCGAGCATGTTCTCTTTTAGAGTGTGTGTGGTGACAGCGGTGCCACACGGGTGTGGGACCGTGACCAGCGGAATGCGTGGGCGAGCCCTCCGTGCGCACCACGTTGTTATTGTATACCCTCTCCAACACTGTGCTGGGTGGATGTCACCCACTTGCCGTCGTTGCGGTGGTCTCAGTGCATGTGGTGTGCATCCTACACTGTGTGGATGTCTCTATTTTTGTGGCTGTCACTCATTTCTCTGCATATTTTATTTCTCTCTTATTTCTCTTTTGATTGCTGGCTAGTGTTCAGCTTTAACTCGATCCAACTAAGAAAACAAGGAGAAACAATGCCTTCAAAGCGCAATAGAGTGCAAGGTGGCAATGCCAAGGGCCGAGCGCCTGCTGTCCCACAGGGAGATTCTTGGAGGGGAGCGAGGTCGGACTTTTAGGGTGACACAGATCAGCCCGCTGCGACCTGCATAAGAGTGGAGGAAGCGCAACTACGGTGGACCATGTGCAGCACCGTGTGCGACATCCTGCTGGACGGAGAGACCGACATTTCCGAGATGAAACTGGATGATTTTCTTCGGGAGCATTTTGGCTCCAGGGCAGCTGTTGAAGAACAGAATGTGGGGATGTGGTTTTTTTTGGAAAGCCCCGATGCCTACATAAAAGACCAGCAGCTGCTTGAAGAAATTTCTAATTTAAAGGATTATCAGCTTTTAACAGATATGCGTAAGATTGCGGACGGGCATTTGAACTATCTCGAAGACTGGATGGACTTTAAAGGGAAGGATACTGTCACTCCCCTTGGAAGGAAAAAACTTAACGATGCCCTCACTCAGATACAGAAAGAAGTAGCAAGGTTGAATGCAGAAGAAGATGTGAGGCGGGATACTGAAGAAAAGACAACCAAGCTGGAGGGATTCTACGAGTCTGTGTACGGTGCGAAGTGGGGCCATGTCTTGGGGTTTTATGACAATAAGATTCGGGAGAACCGAATGGAGATACATGAGGGGAACCACCGCAGTCATGGACGTACGAGAAGGAAGGTCTAACTTTCGAAAAGGATGACAGCGTGGAGCAATTCAGACCACCACGTCCCAGGCTGATGGTGCTCACCTCGGACAAGGGATGGCCGTACTCGTGGAGGGAGAATAAACCCATTGTTGACTGCTATGTGAACTGTGAGGTGGATCGAGCGTGGCGAATTGTTGAAGACGATCTAAAAGACAGTTCCTCACCTGAGCAGCGTGTGTTGGTTGGAACGCCCGGTATCGGGAATTCGATGAATGCCGGTTCGTACCTTCTCTACCAGCTGCTGCACTACGATGCCGAGAAAATCCAAGTGGTTGTCCACTGTTTTGGAGAGGGTGAGGCCTACGTCTTTGACAAGACCACCAAGACGGTGACAAAATACGTGGGTATTGGACAATCTGTGAGTGTTGTTTTGAGTTTGTCGCAGCGTGGGATGAAAGGGTATATAATCTACGATGCGCCAACGAATGAGGCACAGCTGCCGATAAGTTTTGCGCCCTCCACCGGATGGGGGACGATTGTGCTGGCATCCCCAAAGGTAAGGGACATTAATGAGTTTGTGCGTCAACGAGTTCCCCACCGAATCATCATGAATTGCCCCGAAGATATGGATGTGAAGGCGATTTGTGCATGGATGAAGCGCGATGGGACTCCACAGGGGCAAGAGAAATACTGGAGGATGGTCTGCCATCAACTGAATTTTCTGGGGCCGATTCCGCGTTACATCTTTGATGCGAAAGACTTCAGTAAACGCTATGGTGAACTTGTTCGTGTCTTGAAATCGATTAAATCTCGGGATGATGCAAAACACGTTACACATGGAGGAACGAAGGAATGGTGTCCCGAGAATCCGTTTTACAAACTCATGTGTGTTAAACGAAAAAGAGGAGACTTTGGTACCGAGGCTTTTAATACCGAATTATTATCTATTCACCTCATGAATCGAGCATTTCCCTTTCTGGAAAAGATAATCCCCTTGAGTGAGATTTGTAGTCTTCAGTAACGAGGAGTAAGAATGCTCTTTTGCGTCTGGAATTCTGGAGAAATATGCTTTGGACGCATTCAGGAATGAGGCCTTTTTCATTAAAATAGCAGAGAA
>NW_001849119.1:8027-17736 GCF_000209065.1 Trypanosoma cruzi | reverse complement strand
CTGCTTCTGTGCCTCCGCCTGCTCCAGTCGTTGCTGCTCGGCATCTGCTCCTCGATCGTCGGCTGATCCTCCATATCGGGAAAGGTCGGGTGCCAGCGTCGGAGAACAACCATGGGGTCACAGTTGTAGACGGGTTTCGCAAGGTTCTTGTTGACGGTGTTGTGAAACTCGCAGAGGTAACGATTCAGAGCCAATTTATCGGTAACCACCGGCGGGTTGCGCTTCAAGTAGCGCCGCATGTGGTAGCTGCAGTGGCTACAGGCGTACACATGTGACCAGCTGTAAAGAAAGCTACGAAATGCCTCCTGTTGAAGAGGGGAAGGCTTGTATGGATACACGGCGCCCGCCGTGTGGAGAATGTTCCAGCCGGCATGGCCGAGGTCGCCTGGTGTTGGGCACTCGCCCGGGATTTCATTGAGAGGCTCCTCTGAGGCCATTTGCACGAATACTCCTCCCCCCTCACCTTGCAGCGGAAATATAATACCGTGTGCACTAAACACACACACACACACACACAGAAAAAGCAAGGAAATGGACAAATCCGCTCTATTCCTGAGCACCTTCTCTTCCATCCAACACCGCAGCGGCAACGACAAAAAGGGGGAAAAAAAAATATGAGGCAAATAAACAAATGCAATAAAGAAAGAAAGAAGTAAACGTAAAACGACAGCATCTGGAGGCAGTAAAACATTTCCAAGAATCCCGTTATTCCATTGAGGACGCACAAATGCAAAAACACACACACACACACACACACACTACACATTACATTCTTTTGATTTCTTCGCCCCTCTTCTTCCAACACGGCACGGAAAAAACGTGCGGGATGAAAAAAAAAAAGAAAAAAAAATGGTGCAGGCGCTGAAATTCAACCTCTGGGAAACGTTTCCAAGTGTTACATTTATTAGTGTTGCAGAGCCTTCATTTTAGCCATCAATGCCTCGAGTGACTCTCCACCGTCCGTCATCACGAATTCCTCCTGTGCGTGCTCCGCCGCATTCCCCGCACCGCTGCTGTACGCGTACTCCACATTGACGGCTTCCACGCCCTCAGGCTGTGGCGCATGCACCGCCAAGTCCTCCTTGCCGCGCGCCTCAATTACAATACCCCATTCGGCTGCCGACGCTGTCGCCTTCGCCCTCGCTGCAGCTCGTTCCTTTGCCTCCCGTTCCTCACGTTGTTTATTCGCCTGATGTAGTGGGTGGGCCGCATCGCCCATCGCGGCCCGTCGCGCAGCGTACTCTTGTTGTCGCTGCACACATGTCTCATTGCGGCACTCCGGGTTTGCTTTAATCGTGATAGAGGGGAAATGATCTCGCATTGCGTCATATCCAACGTACTCGCTCACAGTTCCAAAATTCAGTAGATATTTCAGTGTATTCTGCGCCATAAATCCCGCCACGATGCCCATGGTGGTGGGAAGAGACGCCGCACAGACACCCTCACGTTTTGCCTCCGGCATTCCTGTCGCCACCACCAGCGGGGGGCAGCACTCGTAGCAAGGCGTCACGCCTGGAAGAAGCAGCTGGATATGACCACTGACGGCATTCTCTGCAACGCCACTTTCCATCCATGGAATGTTATGAAGTAAACAGGCGTAATTCACAGTAAGGCGGGCCTGAAAGTTGTCTACACAACAGAGTAACAGATCCACAGGTGAATTCGGCTGTACTCCACCATTCTTCGTCAGGGCATCCACAAAATCCTGCCAATGTTCCGTGGAAGTAATACTGAAGGCGTATGGCACAATCTCCGTGTCGGGGTTGATATCCTCCAAAGTCTGTTTTGCCGCAAGCACCTTCGTCATGCCCTTCTGCTCAGGTCGGTAAAAAAGACGATTCATGTTCGCAAGCTCCACCTTGTCGTAGTCAAATATTAGAATCTTTGAAATACCACAACGTGTCAACATCTCTGCCACAACACTTCCGACCCCACCGGCGCCTATAATCGCCACAGACTTTTGGCGGATGGCCTCATAGTTGTCTACAACACCCATTCGCTGCAGTGCCATGAGCCGGCTATACGGATTGTCATCACGCACCGTGGCGTCTAGGGTCTTCTGTTTGCTTTCTTCTTCCTGGCGCATTTCCTTTTCTTTTCTTTTTTTTCTCCCCCTACCTTCTCTTGTTTGCCTCTGCTTTTCCTTCCTTCGTTTCTCTTTGATTCCTCACCCTCAGTCTCTGAAAGAGACTATTGGCTTAAAAGAAAAAAAAAAAGGGGGTGGAAAAAAACAACAACAACAAGAATGGAAAGTGCCATTGGTCCATACACATTACATCTTACAGGAAGAAAAGGGATGAAAGATAAAAGCGTGCTCAGAAACAACTCTTTATTATTATTTTTTTTCTTCCTTTTTTCCTTCTGTGTAGATGTGGAATGCATGCATGCAAGTCAGTAGGCAGGCGGATGGATGGAGAAAGAACTGCAACAACAACAACAAAAAAATAATAATAATAATAAAAATAAAATAAAGAAAATAGCTACTTTGGCTGCGTGGCTGGGGTTACTGGCAGCACCAGCAATGACACGCAGCTTTCAAGAAATCGCTGCAAGTCCTCATCCTCCTCGCTTTCCTCAGGGTCTTCCTTCGCTTCCTCCGCAATCTCCTGCATGAAGGCATTAAAGTCCAATGGAAAGCGGGTTTCCAGCGAAGGTCGTGCGGAAACTGACGGCATCGGCTCTTCTCGCCCTTGTTGTTCTCCAGCCTGCCTGCGGTCGTTTGGCGACAAGTTTGTAGGCGCCACAAATGAGGCGGTTGGTGCAAATGACATGGCGGTGGTGTCTGTGGTGCCGGCAGTGCAACCTACAACCGACTCTTGGGGGAATCTGCCGTCCAGACTTTCGCCGCCACGTGGGCGTTTGCCGCCTCGGTGCGGTGTGACGATCCCACCAACCTCCGGTGTCGCCCTCACCACCATTTCTTCCCCATTTGAGGAGGAGGAGATGCGTCCACCGCTACGCAATGGAGTCGCGCCTACCAATGAAGGCCCATCCAAAGCGCAGGAAGGAACTTGAGTGGGAGAAGCGGGCACCAGGACACGCTGCGGTGAGCAAACGCTATTCGCAACGGGATTCTTCTCATTGGTGACACCTGTCGGACGGATGGCCTGCCCAGTTGCCATGTTTTCTGCAATTTTAAAAGGAGTCTGCTGCGCTATTCCAGAGAGAGGCACACCGTCCGATGAAGGCGGTGCAGCAGACGCAGAGACCAACGGAGCGTTAACCTCCTGCAGACTACTCGCTGTGACGACACCGCGTTCCTCACCAGTGACGGTTGTGGCGGAGTTGGTAGAACGACGGCTCGAGGCCGTAAATCCTTCGCCACTGTCCAACGCACGCTGCGGCACGTCAAAGGCGGCGATGTACATGGAGAAAGTCACTCGAAAAGAATTCTCCGACGGCAGCGAATGTCTGCCAAAAACATTCTGCTGAACGGCGGCGTTGCTGCTTTCTGCAGCTACCGCATCTTTAACTGTCGTGGCGGCCACTGCTGCAGCTGCCTGTTGCGCGTCCTGCACGGTGATGGCCTCCACAAAGAGAGGCAGACCCTCCACGCCGGTGCGCACTCGAATCATCATGCCGAGCTGATCCGCCAGCAGGCAGACTTGCTTGAATGGTTTCACCTCGACGATTTTCCCGGGAAGCGACAATCCCCTCGATCTTGGGGCGGTAGGTGCATCCCCCACTTCACTCGTTTCATTCGACACCGCTGTGCCCTCGCCGCGTGGCTCATGTTGCCGCATGAAGAGGAAGTGCTCCTGCGACGCCACGACCTTCGTCTCCGTCCCACCGCCTTTGCCGCTCTCCAACGGCGGGTGGGTGCCTTGCATGACGTTCGGCTCGTCGCTGTCCACAACCCACAACTCCAGACGCGACTCGAGCGGCTGCACAACAACACGCGGCCTCGATGCGGGGAACCAGCCAAGCAGCGCCCCCCACACCCAGGCCGCCGCGCATGCATCAAAACTAAACCGATCGGGTGAAAAAAAGGCGCGTTCCGGTCGTCCTTCCGCCAACGGCAGCGAAAACTTTTTAATGATGCCGCCGGACATCACGCATTCCCACTGGAGTGTGTCGCAAGAGACCATGTCAGATGCCGAGGTGGCGTTGTAGCGAACGTGCACAGAACACAACCCCTGAGACTGTCGTAATACGGTCGCGATAAGAGCCTTTGTTGGAAGCATCAGGAAAAACTCGTCGCGGTCGTCCTCGTGCCTCGGCAGATTTGTCTCGGATGTTGCGCCACCACTTTTTTCACATGAATTCGTCGCGGAGTTTCCATGTATGCTGCGGTAGCCCTCAAGATAACGGGCGGCAATACCCACAAGCATATGCGTACTACGAGTGCTGTTCACCACACGTAATTGCAGAGAGTCACGATGCGGCTCAAAGAAAAGCCCTTCCCCTTGCTTAGCGACGGTCTGCAGTAGGTGCATAAACGGCCGCACCGAGGCCCCTGTCACGGAAAAGCTAAGAAACATACGATTGCGTCAACCGTCCCCTACACACCCTGCTGCCCTCGGTCTCCGCCAAACAATGACGTGAACTCTTCACGGCACACTGGAAAAACAAAAAAAAACAAAAAAAACAAACACACACAAAAAAACATGTACTCAGCTGCCGCGCTATAAACACGCCGTCACTCATGCATTAAAATGGACGCAACAGGTGCGTGCAAACCACCGCTGCCCACACAATATCTTCTTCTTTGCTCTTCCACTACGACACACAGACAGGTAAAGAAAAAAAGAGAGAAGGTAATCGCCTCCCAATCCACTCCTCGAGCTACTCTACATGACAACCCAAAGCAATGAAGGAGGGAGAGGCAGAGAACCAAATAAATTGGGGGAAAAAAAATCAAATGAAAAGAGCAAGCCCTTCTTTCTTTCTTTCCTTCTTTTTCTTTTTCGTTGAACGCACAAATCACCAGAAGAAGAAAAAAAAAAAAGTAAAGATCAAACCACAAGTCTCTGAAAATATATGCATGCGTGCATATTATTCTTGCCCATCCACCTCCCTAACGCCAATCTCCTTCTACTTTGCATTAGCCATGTACACTGTCCCATCTATTCCTTTATTATCTTTGCGTCCAAAGGAGGTGGCACACGCGGTGTCACGGGTGAGCTCATACGCTTAATTTCCTTTGAGGCATACGCCGGATTAAGAAACTTCGGGCAAGTGATACTGCAATTATAAATATTATGGCAAAAGTTTACCAATGGGCCATGCTCAAACATCTTGACGCGGCTATCGTAGTCACGGTCAAGAGGCTCAATCAACCAGCGATACGATTGCAGCAAAACGGCGGGACCAAGAAATTGTTCACGGTTCCACCAGTACTGTGGACAGCTGCCGGTGCATGAGGCGCAAAGCACGCATTCATAAAGACCCTCCAGACGATTTCTATTACTACTGTGCACCTTCTCCTTGAGGTACCAACGGCTCACCGCGTATGGGTTGTTTCCAAAGCCTGGACGCTGTGTCAGGACGTGAAAAGCCGTCTTGCTGTTGTCTTTGGCGGTAAATACAGTCTCAGGCTTTGGTGCAGCATTCTTTATTATACGACGATACATGAAGAGAGGGCTGCTGTACCTTGCAACCTCTCCTGTAAGCGGGGCCGAAGGCATATATATATATATATATATTTCTCAAAGGGATTCTCTCTCTCTCTCTCTCTTGTTTTTTCCTTTTTTTTCCTACAACAGCTACCAGGCTATTATATGAATACTTATTTATATATTTATTGCACGATTATTCGACTCCTCTCACCCTCCTTGTACTTCTCTGGGCTGCTGGCTGTGGTTGATATCAATTCTTTGCTTTTTTTTTTCTAAATGAATTTATTCCTAAAGCGCCCAAAACGTGACGGCGGCAGTGTAAAAAACAGGAAAAAAAAAAAAAAAAAAAGCAACCAAAACAACCGAGAGGCGGAGGCCGGTCAAATGAACAAATATATTGTTTTTCCTTCAAGACCACATAACTCGACAAGAGACATGAGCCACCTAGTGCCTCTCTCTTTCTCTCACTTGCCGTGGCGGATAAAATAAATAAATAATAAAATAAAAAAAATATGTAAAAAAAAGGGCAAATTACTCAACTCCTCGTTTTATTTATTTGTGTGTTTGTGCGTGTGGGGGGGGGGGGGTTCATGTCGCCTCACACCGTCTCGTCCCGCTCTTGCTGAGCGCCCCCCTAACCCACCAGCAGCATTGGCAATGTCCCACGGCCGCAAAAGATAACTCCGCGCTCCAGTGTGTCTGCGTGTGCGTCCACCAGGAAAAAAGGCGCGCAAACGCCCCACTCACAACCAACGAAATGAAGCGACGACACGGACGGAGAGAGAGCGGATGCGCACAAGCACGCGGGTAAAGAACAAACAAACAAACAAAAAAGAAAAGTCGAAGTAAGACCAAAGAAAGAAAAACAAAAAGTATGCTTCAAGACACATCACGTAAAGGGGAAACGGGAGTCTACCACCTCATGCGGTGGGGCGCATCACCCGGCTTGATGGTGAACACGGAGTGGAGGTATCCGGCCTTTTCCTTCCCGAGCGGGTCCTTCCTGATCGCCTCAATGAGGGCAGCATCAACCTTCTTCTGCAGCTGCGCACGGGCATCACTGACGATGCCCTTCGGTGCCGCCTTCGCCGTTTTTTTGGCCTTCTGCTCCGCCGCTTTCTTCGCCTTGTCACCCATAAACTCACCCTCCGACTTCACGCGCTTTTCCTGCTTCGGGCGCTTGAAGATGTCGGGGGTGATGCTGCTCACGTCCACATTTTTGATGTCCACCTTCGTTGACGTCGCAATGATGTAGCGAGAGTCGATGCGACGGATCGGCACGCCGTTGTATTTCATGGGCCCGGAGATGACCAGCGGACCGTTGCGGGGCAGCTGCTTCAGGATCACCACACGGCGGCCACGGAAGCGACCGGCAAGGATGATGGCGATGGTGCCGGGCTTGCAGCTCTTGCGCAGCGTCGTGTACTCGGGGCTCTTGCGGCTCACTTTCTTGGCAACCTTCCTGGTGGTAGTTTTCTTCTTAGCGAGGGCCATCGTCCTTTTCCCTTCTTTTTTTTTTGGGGATGGGGGGCGAAGTTTTTCCTTCCTTACGTCGTTCTCCCTTTACGATCAGTCCCTGTCGCAGCGGCGGGGGAGAAGAGTGCGTGCAGACAGTACGGGAGAGAGAGAGAGAGAGAGAGAGAGAGAGAGAAACAACAACAACACACAAACAAACACATGGAAGGTGCATTGAATTAAAGTGCTGCCATGACAAAAAAAAAAAAAAAAAAAAAAAAAAAGAAGAGAAAAGAGAAAACGTTGGGTTTTAACCGCGTGGACAAGTGTGACGGCACATGTGGCGGGCATCCGTGACGCGATCTCCATCCGGCCAACCTCTTCCCCCCCCCTCCCACTCCCTTTCTTTTTTTCCTCCTCTTTCCCTGCTTGCACGAGCAGCTCCTCTCCTCCACTTCCTCCCACCCGTGCTGGGTAGAAGAGATAAATTCCCTTCCATGCGCACACGCGTATATATTGCACGTGCAATCATATAAATATAACTGTTTTTTTTTTTTTTTCTCTTTTTGTTGTTGTTGGAGGGGGAGAGGGGAGTTGAGCAGCCGTCATGACATCCGTCCGCATATACGCACATCTATTCAAAGGGGATGCATATATATATATATATATAGAGAGAGAGAGAGAGAGAGAGAAAGAGAGAGAAAAGGAAGAAGAAACAAAAAAGTAAAGCAAAAGAAAACAAAACAAACACGCAAACAAATACAACAAAATATAAATGTAAACTAAAAAATATAATTCATTCATTAAAATATTTATATTTTAATTATCAACCCGTAAAAAAACCACACGCACCCCTTTCGCCCACACCCCCACACCCCCACACCCCCACACAAACGTGTACGATATTCCCATTCGCTCTTCCCTCCCCTCAATAATAAATATTTTCCCACTAAAAAAAACAGAAAAAAAGAAAAAAACAAGCTCCTGCACTGTATGGATATATATATATTTTGCATTGTATTGTATTTTATTGTATTATTGAAGAAAAAGAAAGCATTAAGATGCACGCAAACAAAAACAAAGAAAAATGTATCAAAAGAAATATAAAGAAATATATAAAAAAAAAAAAAATAAATTTCGTTTTTTTTTTATTTTTTTTTTTTGTTTTTTAAATTATTTTCACTGCAATAAAAATATATTCCTTCCCCTTCTGTCTATTTTTATTCGTTCCTCTTCAATATTTAATGCCGCTGCTGCCACATCCTCCCTTTTTTGCCCACTTTTTTCAAAGTACTTTTCTCTCTTTTTATCGTTTCACATTACTTCCCCTCCACATCTCAACCGTGTCAAACAAACAAATCCAACACCTCCTCCTCTCATCCCCCCCCCTCCCCCCTTTTTTTTTTTTTTTTTTTGGTTTGCGTTTTTTGCGTCTCTCAATTCGATTTGTTTCCTTCTCAGTCACTCATTTATTCCCCCACAACAAAAAAGGAGCGGCAGTCAAAAAAAAAAAAAAAAAAAAAAAAAAAAAAGAAGAAGTGGCATTACATACAGGAACGGACCGACAGGCCTCCGTAAAAAAAAAAAAAAAGAAAAGAAAAGAAAAAACAACAAAATCTTGTCGCGTTTATCTTTTTTTTTTTTTTTTTCTTCTTTTCTTCTGTCTGTCTGTGTGTGTGGGGGGGGGGGGTATAAATCCATCTATTAACTCAAGACAACGCCAATGCCGTCAGAGAGAAAGAAAGAAAGAAATAAAGAAAGAAAGAAAGAAAGAAAGAAAGAAAGAAAGAAAGAAAGAGAATTCAGTCAATCATCCACTCAGTTAAACACTCAGCATGACGTAAAAGATGATACTAACAATAAAATAATAATAAACGCAGGAATTTCATATTTACAGACTGCCAAGATCACGCGCGGCCACACCCCGAACGCACAAATCGCAAGCAAATCCCATGATTCCTTCCTTCTTTATTATTTATTATTTTTCAATACATATATATATTCCGTCGGCTTCAGCCCCTCTTCTTTTTTTTTCTTTTTTTTTATTTTTCTCGCTGCCTTCAACGTGATTGTTCCTTCGCCATGGCCGACGCGCGCTCAATGTGGGCGCTCATGAATGAGAAGAAGTCAAACTCATTGCTGTCAATTCCTGTGGAGTACACGTACTCGGATGCAAGCCACATGGCACAAATGGCATGCTGATAGGCAATGGGAACCCGATTCATCAATTCATCCACTGGCACCACTTCAAGGAGTGTTTTTGGGGTGTAATGGAAAAGAATATACCGTACAAGCTTTTTATTCTTAAACACATCACTTGCAAGAATGTTGGCACGCACCTTAACGTTTTTCTCACTGAGAGTATCTGAAATAAGTGTCTTTGACATCCCTGGGTGGGACTCGTGGTCACGCCAGATGGCCTCAAACTCCCGCCGAGCATTATCTTCAATGCGGTCAATAATATCCTTCACGTATTTCTTGTAGAACTCCGGCGTGTTCTCTTTACTGGTGGCACACATGTATTTTTCATGTTCCTCGTCCAAGAGAGCCAACCCCGAATAGACCTCGAGCGATGAGGAAGTGACACCGCCCTTGTTTGCGGACGCATCCTTAAACAGCACAACGCCGCAGCGCTCAAGTGCCAAACGGGCATCTTGTGAGATAAATAAGTTTGCCCCCTCCACAATAATCTTATA
>NW_001849119.1:1694-7927 GCF_000209065.1 Trypanosoma cruzi | reverse complement strand
TGCTCCCACGACGGAAGTCTTCGTAGATATCAATCATGTACTCCGGATAGAGGCTGATGAGGGTGCCAATGTATCGCTCAGACATCATCTCAAGACTTAATGAGGTACGTAAAGAATTGAGGCGATTTACCCCATTTGGCTCCTTTAAAAGAAGCGCGCGAAGATGATGGTAGTCGTCTGAAGTGGGGTTCGGTGTAAAGTAAAAGGCAAACACAATAGCGGCATCCGTAAAGACGGTTTGTTCCACATTGAAGATCAGATCTTCGTGTAGTCGAGTGATGGAGTTTGGAGGACGATTAGGGAGCAGACACACCATGGAAACACGATCCTGCAGCTGCGTGCCAGTAGCCCCATCAATGTAAAGCGTGTAAATATGAACGCCATTCGAAAAGGTCTCGGAAAAACTGCGAAGTACCACCGCTCCTGGAATTTCGCGTATGATCGCCATGAGCGATGCCAGGTAGTAGTTACGATCGGCAGCAATAGCCATAGAGAAGCATGTTTCACCATCTTTCCCGTCAACTAACGTAAAGACGGGTCCAACAGAACCTTTAAAGCGGGTAAGAAGTTCCTGGTAACGATTTTGCAGCTCCGGTGAACGTTGCTCAAGAAATACATGACTTGCAAGTTGTTTAATATCCGTCTCCCCTAGCTTCGGCTGTGGGTTGACAAATGGCTGCCACTTGGCGGTGTAGACGGAGGTGGTGCCGTCATCGGTGGTGTACCCCCGCATGGAAATGCACTCATTCGCTTCTCTCACACGACTCACAAATCGTGAAAGGCGCCGAACAGCACGAAGTTGGCTCTCATGATCCTTTAGGCAGATATAAAAGGCACAGTCATCGCTTTCATGGACGTACTCAAAGGGGTCTCCCATCGTACTCTTTGCCTTGGCGCAGAGAAATCCCTTGACATGATTCGTCACCTCATCCTCCGTGTAACAAAGGCCGTAGGAACTGTCACTGAGACCACCTGTGAAAAGCTGCACCGCCTTCCGTATGGAAGCCTCATCAAACATGCCGCCTTCTTTCACGGTATTGATGATACATGAAGCATTAATGTCACTTGCCATAAAACGAAAGCTATTCATACCACTTCGGCAAAATGCCGCACGGCCCACAAGCCCCATAATAACCACACGCCGCATCATAATTTATTTCGTAATGTTGCAACCAACAGATCTTCTTTTTTTTTTTTTTATTATTTTTTCTCTCTCTTTCTTTAAATAATAACAATAAATAATTCACCCCTTCTCCTACTTTTTCGTTCTTCCTCTTCCTCCACAATAACCACAACAAAAAAAGGGAACAACACCCAAAGTGCATGTATACATCCATTACAAATAACAAACCATAATAATAATAAAAAAAAAAAAAAAAGAGGGAACAAACATGAGACGGGAGAAATCCCTGCACCAGTCACGCACACAAATACACACGGAATTAAGCAAACAAAAATGGTGTCTTTCCCCCCCCCCCCCCTCCTCCCCACGCCCCTTCAAACGCTTACCATGAAACATCGCATGCAAATACCAAAAACAACAACAACAACAACAACAACAACAACAAACCCCCAATCACAAGGGGAGAAGAAATGTTTAGTTTCCCGTTGCCTACATATATATATATATATATATATATATATATATATTACAATGAACCGCAACAAAGCACGGTTTTAAATAATTTTTTTTTTTTTTTTTTTGACTCCTATTTCTTCGCTTCACTCCTTTTGTTTTATCTTATATATTTTCCTTTTTCTTTTTTTCTTAAAAACTTTTCTCTCGCTTTCTCTAAAAAAAAAAAGAAAAAAGAAAACAACAACAACAACAACAACAAATCATACTTGTCGCGTTAAAATAAGTCCCATCGCAGCCTCAAGACAATCTCTTGCGGGGGATGTATGAAGCGCATGAAGTGCTTCAACGCCACGACGACAGTGTTCGCCTGCATGTTCAAGAGCCTCAGCAACACACCCGTGACGCTCCACCGCCTCCATGCACATCTCCGTGTCACCTGGATTTTTAAAACGACGCCGTACTGCTTCGTAGACCCGCGTTTCCTCTCGTGCAGCAAGAAGAACTGGAAGTGTTGCAATGCCTTCTGCCATGTCTGCCATCTTTGGTTTCCCCAAATTTTTATCATCCCCAGTGATGTCCAAGCAGTCATCGACAATTTGAAATGCAATGCCCAAATGCTTTCCAAATTTCGCCGCTGCCTCTTCATAGGCGGTGTTTGGCAAACCCGCAAGTACCGCAGTAGATGCCAGGGAGTTGGCAATAAGAGATGCTGTCTTACAATAACTCTTCTGTTCATAACTCTCAATGTCAAAGCAGCCGTCCATTTGCATCATTTCTCCAGCAGCAAGGTCCTCCAGTGCGGTACTCATGAGCAGTACAACGCGGGAGTGGCCCAACGCGGCTATCCAAATGGAGGCACGCGCGAGAAGGAAGTCACCTGCCAGTACCGCACGTTTTGTGTCATACAAGCAGTGGACTGTGGGTTGTCCACGACGTGTGTTACTGTTATCCATGACGTCATCGTGGACAAGTGTAGCGGTATGGAGAAGCTCCGTGATTTCTCCAAGTCGCAGGAAGGGACGAATGGCACCGGAAGAAATGTCATCAATTGAGCCGATGCTTTCCGCACGAATTTGTTCACTCACATGCGGCGGCAGTAACGCATGTGCCATCATCGCCACCAGCGTTGGACGCAACATTTTCCCACTCACTGAAAAAACATATTTGGCAATGTGATTGAGAACCGCGTTATTGCTGTTGCTGACAAGCCCAGCCATGTTTTGCTGCATCATCCTCACCTCACGTGCCACCATGGCAAACGGCCGTCCATCCTCCGTCAGCAGGTTGCTGGGAACGGTACTGGTGATGGTGGTCGTAGCCGCAGCACGCCGACAAAGGCCTGTTTTCAGCATGAGGATTGAAGCAGTTCCTTAGCAGGCAATAACTATACAGAAATATATCTATAAACGTAGTAGCAATGACAAAAAAACAGTGGACACACACACACACACACACACGCACGCACAAAAAAAAGCAACAAATATATGTGCAAAGAAAAACAGAAATAATGATAATGAACTCTGCAATGGCACTGTACCAAACTATTCCCTTCCTTGTATCTTCACTACCGCCACTACTGTGGGATTAAATGTGATGAAACGTACATACGCATGGAGAAGAAGAAGGAATGAAGCGACATTAATGACATTCTCCACCACACACACACACACACAAACACACGGAGCTCACTACAATTCCACTGAATACATAAATACATAAAAAAAAAAAAAAATAGGAGAAGAAAGGAAAGGGACACTTGTTGTGTATCGTTTTTTACCCTCCGTGACGACAGTGCTTCATAAATTCTCTTCCATTCATCCCTCCTTCTTCTCCCTGAAATACCCCAAGGAGACACATACACATACACAATGTGTGTTGTGAGTCCTTCACAGGCGACGTCTCTTCTTCATGAGTTGATCCAAACCCAAGCCATCACCACCACCATCATCATCGTCATCCGTGGATTCATCATCATTTCGCAGTCGAATCCCATCTTTTATACCCCCCTCTTGTTCTTCCATTCGGGCCAATGCCTCCATCTCACGACGGATACCCTCATTACTGATGACGGCAGAACCAAAAACACCTTTCCGTATTCCACGAGCAGGGCGCGTACCGTCTTCTTCGTCGTCCGCATACAATGAGGGAGGTTTTTGTTCCAGAGAGGAGCCTTCCTGTTTCGCACCCAGATACGATGACGATGATGGCGTTGCATAGTCGGTGACAGTCACACCATGGCCACCAGCCGCCGCTTCGTCAACTGTTTTCAAGAGATCTTTATCGGCCTCCAGCGCCTCTACAGTTATCCCCAGTCGGGCAGCGGCTTTCGCCAATCGACGCTGTCGTACCTCCTGCTGCCTCTCCCTCTCTCGCAGCTCGCGTTCCAAGCGAATGCGATCCAACCGTTCCTCCCGACTTTCCTTTCGTCTCTCTGTTGATGTTTGCATCATGCTCGATGCGGCTTTTTCTAGCAATTCTCTGGCGCGCTGCGTTGCCTCCGCTTCTCGCTCTGCCTGCCGACGTTCCTCTTCTTCTTGACGGGCTTTCTCACGTGCGGCCTGCTCCGCCTCCACCTCCTTCCGTGCCTGCTGCACCGCCACGGCAAGATTCATGACCTGCTCGCTGATCCCACCACCACTACCCGCCTGCGTGTCTGCTTGCTGCGCAAGGCGTTGCTCCAGTGGGATAATTAATTTGCGCTTGTTTTTCCAGTTCCCGATGCTAAACGGCACGGCAGCCACATTGGCAGAGGAGGAAGAAGAGGACCCTTCGCCAGAATTACCTCCATCCTTCTTTGCACGTGTCGGTGACCGCACAATGGACGCCGGATCATACACACCGGTGACACCAACGTCCCCCGGGAGTACAATTTCCAGCCCCGGCTTCGTTTTCGGCGCCCGCCGAATATTCCGCCCGCTGAAATCTTCCTTTTGCGCCTGCCGGCCACGAAGAACCTCCTCCAATGCCTCCTTCGTCTTCTCCGTTGTCTCCGCCAGTGCATCCGCATCGCTGTCTTGCACCACACTCCCTTTTGCGCTGAGAGTGCTGACGCCGCCGGCCGACAAATCCGACGACGCCACAATGAGGGCCTCGGTGTTGGGCACGGCAGCAAATAAAGGACGCGAGGAGATGCCGTGCGTTGGTCCAGCAATCGCATCGGTTGCACGCACATCCCTTCTGCCAGCAATCTTCTCCATGACTACCGGCGGCAGGGGCTTTCGTCCCATACCGAGAGGGTACTGCGCAAAGAAACACTCCGCAAAGGCACCGCCATCTTCACTGAAGTTCGACATTCCCCTTAAACAACAACAACAACAACAACAAAAAGACAACACACACAGACAGAAAAGGCAGTCACTTTTACCTTTATACTTCTTTCTTCGTTCAGCAACGAGAACTGTAAAAGATAGCGGTGGAAAAGGGGGGGGGGAGGGGAGAGAGAAAAAAAAAGCAAACGGAAAAATACACAGGAGAAAGTATGGGAAGCATCGTACATCGGCTGCACACAAAAACAAATGCGACAAATTACCCACGCGCAAAACGCCAAATCCCCCTCCGTCCTGTTTACGACATTTGGACAAACGCACGCACACACACAAAAAAAGTGCCTCCAAGAAACAAAAAACAACAACAAACAAACAATAAATTTAATACAACAAAACGCCCCTACCAAAAAAAAAAAAAGAAGAAAAAAAAACCACTCTGGGCACCCCCTTCTCCCCACCACCACGGATAAAAAACGTTCCTAAAGTAAACCTTCTCCACCAAAAACATAAAAACGTGACCGTTTACTTCAATTTTGTTCTCTAAATTCGATTTTGCCCTAACAACCTTCCCCCACCCCCTGAACAAAATAAAGTAAACAACAACAAAACGCTCATGTTCATTCATTTAATACTGTCGACAGTGCTCCTTACAAATCAAAACAAAAACAAAAACAAAAACAAAAACAAAGAAAAAAACGTAGCAAAATAAAAGTAACAAAAACAACAACAACAAAAAAAACCAGTGTCACAATGGAGACTGTGAACCGCCACGCTACGCGACAGCACCAAAGTACTCCTTGGACTTTTCGGGATCCGGCTTCATCGTCTTGTCACCGGGCTTCCAGTTGGCGGGGCACACCTCGCCATGCTTCTCCACGAACTGGAACGCCTTCACAAGGCGAAGGGCCTCGTCCACGTCGCGGCCAACGGGGAGGTCGTTGACGGTGATCTGCCGCAGGTTCTGCTTCGGGTCGATGATGAAAAGGCCACGGTACGCCACGCCATCCTCCTCCTTCAGCACACCATACGACTTCATGATGCACTTGGTCTTGTCGGCAAGAATGGGGATGTTCATCTGGCCAAGTCCGCCACGCTTGCGCTCAATGCTTGTCCAGGCCAGATGGGAGTACTCGCTGTCCATGGAGCAGGCAAGCACCTCGCAGCCAATGTCAGAGAACTCCTTCACACGGTCCGAGAATTGGCAGATCTCTGTGGGGCAGACGAAGGTGAAGTCCATCGGGTAGAAGAAGAGCACCAGCCACTTGCCCTTGTAGGAGGTGAGAGCCACCTTCTTGAAGGTGCCGTTGGGCATCAGCGCCGTCTCATTGAAGTCGGGCGCCGGGTGGTTGAGCTTTGCGTCTCCGCAGGACATTGTCTTGGAAAAATAA
>NW_001849119.1:0-1594 GCF_000209065.1 Trypanosoma cruzi | reverse complement strand
CAGTTATCACCCAAATGGCGGTGCACCAGCTCATCCCCTCGCAGTACGCAGACTCACATACATGTGTCGCCATTTCACGCAAGAGGCAATCAGTAAATGCGGCCAGGCAGAGCACAAATATACTCCCGAGCAAATGAACGGATGAATACTGGAAGGGCATCCTCATGCTAAAAGCGCCCATATGCCCATTAATGACATAGCCAGCCTTCGCGCCTTGCACACGGGAAAAACACGGACCAGAAATGGGAATATTCCGCGCGGCCAACAACACAAAAGCAACTAGCGCCAAGAAGAACAGAAAGAGGCAACAACAACAAAAGAAAAACAAAAAAAGATAAAAGTCAGCACACATAGAGGGGGCATCACCAGTAAGAAACATACACTCACGCCCCTCTTCCGCCTTCGATCATAAAAAAGAAATCCCATAACGAAAATAACAAAATAAAGTACCTCTGAGATTCCATCAGTCCTCCTCCCTCGCTCTCTCTACTCTCTTCCTCTTTTTCTTTTTGTAAACAACGCTTTTTTTATGACGGTCTGGATGCATGCACCACGGATTCGGGAAGAAGGGGTAAAAGTGGCAGGTGGAAAAGATGCCTCATGCCTTGGGAGAAGCGCAGAAAAACAATGCGTCATGCTTCTTCGCAAATTCAGCCTCTTCCCTGCAAAGCACACACTCACGCCCCCTCCTTTCCCATAACTACTTCTCCCGCACCCACCCCCGCCCACCACACTGCAGGTGGGAGATGAAGAGAAAGAGCTCCCAACCAGCGTGTTGTCGCGAAATTGAAAAATATGCCTTTAAAAAAAAAAAAAAAAATAAAATAACAAAAGAAAAAAACGTAGCAAAATAAAAGTAACAAAAACAACGACAAAAAAAAACCAGTGTCACAATGGAGACTGTGAACCGCCACGCTACGCGACAGCACCAAAGTACTCCTTGGACTTTTCGGGATCCGGCTTCATCGTCTTGTCACCGGGCTTCCAGTTGGCGGGGCACACCTCGCCATGCTTCTCCACGAACTGGAACGCCTTCACAAGGCGAAGGGCCTCGTCCACGTCGCGGCCAACGGGGAGGTCGTTGACGGTGATCTGCCGCAGGTTCTGCTTCGGGTCGATGATGAAAAGGCCACGGTACGCCACGCCATCCTCCTCCTTCAGCACACCATACGACTTCATGATGCACTTGGTCTTGTCGGCAAGAATGGGGATGTTCATCTGGCCAAGTCCGCCACGCTTGCGCTCAATGCTTGTCCAGGCCAGATGGGAGTACTCGCTGTCCATGGAGCAGGCAAGCACCTCGCAGCCAATGTCAGAGAACTCCTTCACACGGTCCGAGAATTGGCAGATCTCTGTGGGGCAGACGAAGGTGAAGTCCATCGGGTAGAAGAAGAGCACCAGCCACTTGCCCTTGTAGGAGGTGAGAGCCACCTTCTTGAAGGTGCCGTTGGGCATCAGCGCCGTCTCATTGAAGTCGGGCGCCGGGTGGTTGAGCTTTGCGTCTCCGCAGGACATTGTCTTGGAAAAATAAAAGGTTGGTTTTTGTGTTGCTTATTGTGGTTACTGAGTAGTATCTGGCAATTGCGCGGCAAAA
>NW_001849118.1:8317-17734 GCF_000209065.1 Trypanosoma cruzi | reverse complement strand
AAGTAAACTGAAGTCAGTTGGTCACCAGCAAGAATTAAAGTATCGGGTGCTGTACATACCGACGTTCCCAACCTTTCCGCTGGTGGACGGCTTTTTCTTCATGGAGTCACCGCGGAGGACGCTGGTTGGACTGCAGATGACTACAGCGAGTGCGCATGACACCATACCCAGCACTGTGAATCAGTTCACTGAGCATCTATCGAGGTTTTTTAATGGTTGGGAGGAATTTGCTAAAGGTTTGTCGTGGGATATTATTTATATACAACACGCAGACAGCACGCCGATGGAAAACTGGCAGAGATGTGGTCCCGTCATTACCGAAAATTTGAGCGACGCTGAAAAAGAAATTGTGGCGTTCTGGAACGGAAAGGTACACCAATACCAGTTTATTTTAGAAGGTAAATTTCCTGAGGCAATCGAATTTTCTCATGATGGTCTACCTAACGGGGATAAAAAGGGCAAGGAAATTGGTACTATTTATTCTTTTTAAAGTGCATTTCGTTTTGGTAAATATATTGGGAGTATTTTAACGATTTTTATATGTGTGTGCCTACGAGGTCTAGACAGTGAATGCCTTTCGTTTCAGAGAACCGCTGTGATCGGCAGTGCCACACTCGCCACACCCTCTTTTCATTTTATTTTATTTTTTCCACCAGAGGCGCATCGTCACTGGAGGCTGTTGCGCACTACAGGTGCCGCATAATTTTTTTTATTTTCATGGGATTTTGTGAAAAGAATGCCTGAGAGGGCGGCTGGCTGCCCAAATAAATTCATATCTCGCGCAAGCGAAGATATCTCTTCACAACTTTTTTCTCTTTTATCGCACTGTCTTTTGGGAGACCGCGACTGAGGGAATCAGGGAGCCGACAGCTGTACGACGAAAGGATTATGATTATTTATTATTTTTTATTTTTGCTTTCCCACCCAATTTGTGATTCCCACCTTGTGGCTGGAAGAGCCCCAAAGGCCTGCCGCTTGGCAGGGGATAAGTGTTTTTATTTGTAACCATCTGCAGGAGTCAAGGGCAGTGATTGACGGAATGTGTATACATAGACACATTGGGGCAAACATTACGGAGAACTCACTACCTCTTTATTTACCGCTTTTTCCTTTTTTGGGGGGGCAATTACAGGATCCGGCCGGCGGCCCAGAAGATTTCTTCCTCTGTGAAGCTGTGCAGTTATTTTTGGTGTCGGTGATGGGGCAAACAGACACACAAAGTGAACAAAATAGAATAAAAAAGGAGAATAGTTTGGCGGTGTTGTGGCCGATTGCACGTTGCGTTGCTGCGGGGGCTGTGGGCCTTGAGTGTTTCACCGACAGGCGTTGCAGTGCGGCTGCGTGGCGCACCAACCACCGAGCCGTGCGAGTGCCACGCCCAACGCCATTGGGACTGCGGGACGAAACAGCCGCGAGTGTCCTTTGGAGCCAGCGGCATCTGTGTTGGCTCCGACGCTGCAGCTCGACATGTGGCGGGGAGTAAAGAGTGACCGCCGTGGACTCTTGACAGCCTGGGTGGAAGATCTAATGCTAGACGGAGATACTCTCAGCACCAGCTTGAAGCTTAATATTTTTTTTGGAATTGTATTGGCTCCAGGACGACCGTTGATGAAAGACTACAATGCGACGGGGGAGATGTTTATTCGGAGACTCGATGCTTACGTAAAAGGCCGGCAGCTTCTTGAGGGAATTCTTAATTTGATACACTACCAGGTGTACAAACTTCTTCACGAGGGTGTGTTCTTTCTTCATCAATGGAGGGACTATGAGAGGAAAGACACGATCAATTTCCGGGCAATGCAAAAACTTGATTCAGCTCTTGAAATGCCAGACGGATACTCGGGGCAGCGAAGAAAATTCACCGTTGTAACTAAGACTGAAGATGTACTTTTTAAACGAAAAGTTTGTGTCATGGACAGAAAGCTGAATGAGCTTCTTAATAGGAGATTTGATGGCAGGGGCTTTGTGGACGCCAATCGGAAATTCTTGCAGGAGGGGTTTTAAAGGATCCCGAGAAGTATATTTGCGATGCGGGAGTATTGGGCGAAATGCAGGCATCCGGTCGTTATGTGATGATGGAGAGAGCTGTAAGGAATGAAGTGGATATGGAAGAGGATGTACACAAGCTTTACGAGAATGGTGTGGACACTCTACTGAATTGGTTGGTGGCTGCTGCGGAGGTAACGGCAAGTGTTCATAAACTCACTAAACACTCATTGGATGCAGCCCTTCAGGAAGCGAGGAACCGAATGACGACGATTGCAGCGATGAAAATGGAGGGATACTACGAGTCTGTGTACAGTGCGAGGTGGTACCATGTCGTGGAGGTTTCTGGCGGCGAGGGGACGGGAATGGAGGCGAAGGAGGGGAAACCGATACACTCATGGAATTACAAGAAAGTTGGCGACACCTTCGAAAAGGATGACGGTGTGCGGGAATCCGGTGAAGTACCTCCCAGGCTGATGGTGCTCACCTCGGACAAGGGATGGCCGTACACGCTGAATTTGCTGCGTGGGGCTGGTAATGACTTCTTTATTAACTGCGAGGTGGATCGAGTGTGGCAGATCGTCGAGCGCGATCTAACCGAGTGGTTCAGCAATTTTGATTTGACTCTCAATTCTTCACCTTTGCCGCGTCTGTTGATTGGGACGCCCGGGATCGGGAAGTCGATGGCTGCCGGCTCGTACCTCCTTTACCAGCTGCTGCACTACGATGTGGAGGAGCTCCAAGTTGTTGTCCACTGTTTTGGAAGCAAGATGTACGTGTTTGAGAAGACCACCAAAATCGTGACAAGATACAGTGATGAGGACATGTGCATCTCGGAGTTGAGAAATTTAAGGGAGCGTGGGATGAAGGGGTACATTATTTACGATGTGGCAAAGAAAGGAACGCCACCACTGAGACATTTTGCGCCCTCCACCGGATGGGGCATGATTGTGGTGTCATCGCCAAACCTGGACAACTATGATTGATGGAGAAGCAAACAAAAGCCAGTCGAATCATCATGAATTGCCCCGACGAGGTGGATGTGAAGGCGATGTGCGCTTGGATAACGCGAGGTCTGGAACCAGATGAGCAAGCGGGATACTGGGAGATGGTTGAAAAACACATGGAAATAGCGGGGCCGATTCCACGCCACATCCTCGATGCGGATGAATATGAAAGACGCACGAAGGATGTTGAGAGGGCCTTGAGATGGATCAATATTGGGGATCAAGGAAAGTACTTTACCCTGGGAGGAGAGAAAAAATGGTATTCCGAGGATCCGTCTCACAAACTTGTGAGGGTTGTCCGAGCAAGAGCAGAAGTCTGTGCTGAGGTATTTCTCAACGCACCGGTATCTTTTTGCCTCGAGCGTCGAATACCGCACTATTTCGGGAAACGTGATGAGTGAGAAAGGTAATTTTCTCTTCTGTTGCTGGTATTGGGGTGAGAGTACTCTTTTGTCTGAATGTACGGGAGGGTTTGGCTTGCGCGCATTAATTTTTTGGGAGTTTTTCGGTGCATTATTAGGGGACCTCAAGGAGCTGATGCCACCAGCACGCCGTGGAGGACAGTACGCGGTGCTGAAGGCAAATTCTGAAGGGCGCCCCGCCGAGTTATATGTGGATTGGTTGCAATGGAATACCGCACAAATACTAGTATAAAGCATCGGCTGCTGTGCATGCCGGCGGTTGCAAGCTTTCCGCTGGTGGACTGCTTTTTTTCTTTTTGAATTCACCGCGGAGGACACTGGTTGGGCTGCGGATGACTACGACGGGTGAGCATCACACGACAACCAGCACTGTGAGGCAGTTCACTGAGCGCCTGGCGGCATATTTTAGTGGTTGGGAGGAATTATCCCAAGAATTGTCGTGGGAGATGATTTATGTGCAGCAGGCAGACAGCACGCCGATGAATGACTGGCAGGGATGTGATGTTGTCAATTCCAATAATGTGAGCCGCGATGAAAGCCGTGAGATTGCGGCGTTCTGGGAGGAAGAGGTGCGCTAGTACCAAGTGTTAATATCATCCAGGGACTTTAGAAGAGACGAAGCACTCCGAAGTGAGGAAGAACCACCGAAATAGGAAAACAAATTGGGGAGGGAAGGAGGCAGTTTTGATTTGTGGTAAGGAAATATTGTGGGAGTTATATATTTTTGGATAATTTTGTGTGCATGCGGTGCGGGTGCACCAGCACCAGGTGACATTGTTACAAAAAGGTCTCAAAAATGACCAACGCTATCGAACATAACAGTGGCAGAAGAAATTAGGGAGGGAGTGGGGTTGTTTGTTTTCTGGTGGAAAACGTTGGGTAATTTCTATATAGTACGTTAATTGTGTGTGTGTGTGTATACGAGGCATAATCGGAGAAGTACCCCGGTATGAGGGAATCATTGTGGCTGGCGGTGTCACGGCGTTATTGCTGCATTGTCCATTTTCTTCTACTGTGCTCTGATTCCTATCAATAACAGAAGTATCTTAGCGGGATGGACGAAGGATAAGGTCTATTCGAGAAATGGTGTGCTCCGTGTGACCGCATGTACTGAGGCGCCGTGTCATGGGTGGATGAGGATCCGCTTCCGCGCGTGTCTCTTTGGGTGATTGCTCGCTTGGTGTGCGTTGTGTGTTGGCTGCGGGGTTGTGGCGGTATCCCGTATTGCCGGGAGAATCCAGGAGCCAGCAATGTTTCCCTCACGGGGTTGTTGTTGGCGCAATGCAGACGGCATCTACAAGCGTCCTGACCAGCTGCGTCGTGCCGGGACACAGTTGTGGCACCACGAGGTCTGGGGGCACGTGTTGCCGCAGCGTGGGCCATGGAATTGAAAAAGCACGAGGGAGGACAACAGAGGCACAACTGTGCGTGCTGCAGCAAGTCGGCACTGGAAACTGAGAGGGTGTGCCCTGCGCCTATTGCCAAGCACACTCATAGCCGCGTTTTGAATGGAGCGTGTTGTTGTTTCTCTGAAGCGGGCTCCGTGTGCCAACGCGACAGGGGAACACGGTTGGCGGTGGCAGGAGTCCCTCCCGGAACGGCACTGAAGTGCAGGGTTCCCGGAGTCTGTCTGTCGCCGAGGTGGGAATGGCACTCAGGATTGTCCCGAGGCTGCTTCTCAATGCCGTTGCTGTTGTTGTTGACGGCCAATCGCTGATGGGAGGGCGAGTGAGAGTGTGCGTGCCACCGTGTGATTTCTCACAGCGGCACTCGTTGGAGCGCTGCATGTATGTTTGCCTCGCAGATGTGGTGTTTTGGATTCTTATTTCACGCTATTCGGTGCCGCAGAAGTGGACGGAGAAGTGATGCTGTCACGAGCTGCACGGGCGTGGTGGGCACCGTTACGCGAGCCTGTGGAGGACCCGAGCAAATCCAAGTGTACCATGCGGTTTGGGTCTACAAGGAAGGAAGAAACAGTGGGCGGCTGAGGGGAGTTGCAATGCACGCGGCTGCAGAAGGTGACATGCGTTGCTGAGTTCACGTTGACTGCCACTTTGGATGCTTTTTCTCGAGGCCGTGAATCCTTCCCAATTTACTTGGAGGTGCTTGATGACGCCGGTTGTGGAAGGCATTTTCATTTTATACGAGGATGGCACACTGGAGACAAGGAAGAAAAAGAGCGACGCCTCGCCAAAAGAGCTGCTGCTGGAACGTTGACGAGACACGGGATTGTTTGCACGGCCAGCTGCTTGTCCTCGGCAGGATGTTCCTTGAGGCGTTCATTGGCGCGGGAGTGAGGTGCACGCACGGACAGGCACCGCGGCAACCGTGTCGTTGGTTCTCCGTTGCACGAATGAGACTGCGTGCATCAGGCGTGGCAGGTGACGTCTCCTGCGGGCCCACCCACCGCCTCTTCTGTTTCACACCCTGGCATTTTCTGCGCTGTGAAAACCGCTCCCACTGGCCGTCTTCTGTGACACGGGAGCCGCCTGTATTCCTCTCCGTCGCATTAAAGAGTCGTGAGGAGGGCTTGAGGCTGCGTTTAGGAGCCGTGTGGCCTCTGCGAGCATTTTCTCTGTTTTTCTGCGGTGTTGAATTTTGGATTACCGAAACGCACCCCGTGTGCCTGCGTCAGAGGCACACATAACTGACGGACAGGCGTGTTTGTGGAAGTGAAGGAGGGCCACACCATTGGGAGGAGGAAGAGTGAATGGGCGGGTGGGTGGTGTCTGTGGCCCACATGTGGTGCCCGACTGGTGCTTCACGTTGTTTGGTGCTGTTATCATTCGCCTCCACAAAGAATGGCATTGGGTGCTGCTTTTCCCAACTCTCTTACTGTGTCTGTGTGTTGCGTGTTTGTGGGCATGGCTCTTCTTTCGTGCTGTGCATTTGCTGCATAATCTTTTAATGGTCTGTGTGAAATATGTGATGGTTTGCGGCATTTTGTTGGATTGTGCCTTGACCTCCGCCGCGGGATGACAGCCAGATTGGAGGCATTGCTTTTTCTTTACTGTGACCACGTGCGGTGTGTATGGGAGGCCTCTCAGGGAAGCGCCAGCCGAAATTGTTGTGAAGCCCATGTATGATGCCACACTCCTCATTGAAGTGGAATGAGTTGGGAGATTTGCATATAAGCTCCTGTGCATTCTTGCCGTGGTGCTCCTCATGCACAGCCCATGAAGACGACTGGTTGAGAATCTTCAATGGGCTTCTCGTTGAGTCGAGGGGACCATACCGCCTTGTCTGCTGATTGAGAGCCCGGGCGTCACGGATGATGCATGTGGCAGGCGGAACCTTGTGCATGGCGGAAGAAGGAGACGAAGGGCTGGTTGTTTGATTGTTGGTGACGAGTCCTGCCTCATTGCCTGGCGGGGGCTGTTGTTGACTGGGACAACCTGTTCTGTGTGTCCAGACACTGCTTGCGCCGAGTGGCGTGGTGCCGTGTTGGTGTGCGCGGCGGCATGATGCGGGGCGGCTGCGTGGCGTTTACGGACTGTGTGGCTGTGGGTTGATGCATGTGGCGGGAGGCGTGTCTGAGGGGAATCCGCGAAAGGAGGAGTGACCTTCGTTTGGCGGTGCTGCTGTGCGATGTGCGAGGGAAGAAAAACAAGTGATTTCTGACGCGTCTGTGGGTGTGCCACGGTCACCGATGAGTTCTCAGGGAGAGGGAAAGGCGGGAAGGAGGACGGAGACTGTGCGCACCCGCTGCGGCGTGCGGTGCGACAGGAGGAGACTGCCATTGTGAAGGGCGCAACGGTCGCAATGCGTGCAGCAGAGCGTCACCTGCATCTTTGTGTCTGTCGAGCTTGCAGGTGCCGCGAGGAGGTGCAGGCGACCTCTCATCATTGGGCTGCTGGGGCTCTTTTCTTCTCTACTCGGCGGGAGAAGCAACTCTTCCTGCAGGCGATGTGCTGGTCTGCATCGATACTCCCAACGGGGTGTCACGCCGCCGTGTCGTTGCAGTGCCACTCGCATTGTGGTTTTATTTTTACTAATTTGCTTTGTGTGCAGTGCAACGCTTGTTTCCCTCACTGCACACGTGGCCCCCTCTCATTTGTTTTTTTTTTTTGCAGGGCCATTGCCCGCGGCCCCCAACTGCGAGGCTGCTCGCTTTTTAAATACTTTACATTTATTTATGCTGTTGGGGGTACTGGGGAGTAATGGCTGCGGGGATGGTGCCACTCACTGTGGATGGGTGACGGTGTGTGCTGTTGTTGTGCTGCTTTTCTTCCGCTGTTGTCTGTTGCTCCCCTCCAAGAAGGAAAGCAAGAAAACAAGCGCTAATTGCTACTGTGAAATTCATAGGCTCTGAAAGGACCAACAGCACACACACCACCGACACACATATTTACATGCTCTCACGTGTTGCTACAGTCATGGCACCCCGCACACACAACCGTCGCGGCGTGACCGGAACCAGCGGAAGGAGGAGGAGAGAGTGAGCCGCAGAGGTCAAACATGTCCCGGCGTGTGTTTACTTCCACGGCGCTTTTTTTCATCGTGATGTCGTGCTGTGGATTTAGACCTGCTAACGCAGAGGGCAGCAGTCAGGGGACGTGCGAATGCCACAACCGGTTGACATCTATGTGCCGATGAAGACGCAGGTGGTACCAAAAAAGTGGTTCTGGCAAAAGTGGAATGAGGGATTTATTTGCTGCACCTTCTCTTGTCCGTGCTGGTGGAGTGATGATTGCATTTGCTGAAGGTCACGCCGAGTATAAAGGTTCCCACTATAGATTGAATGTGCGTCCCTCTGATATTGTGGCGGGGTACATCAACGCCGCGGAGACGTGGCCGTTAATTTCCGCCGAGAACAACAAGGATAAATGGAGGGTACGCACACTGTTTAGTACAGTGAGTTAAGAGGATCTTTTTGGTGTTGCGTGCAACCCCACAGCGATTGCAAAGGACAATAAAGTGTTTCTACTTGTGGGAAGCTACAATATGTGAAAAAATGATGGTCGCTAGAATACGGTTGGCTGGGATATTCAACTTGTTGAAGATGATGCCACGCACTCCAATGACGGCGTGCAAAGTACATTGATCGACTGGGTCGAACCCAACTCACCTTCACGGCAGATTCCCCAAAGGATTAAAAGCAACCTGTCGGATTTTGGGGTGGTATTAGTTCAGGCATTGTGATGGAGGGTGGCACACTTGTGTTTACCCTGAGGGCGAGGAATGGGGAAAATCGATCCTTCTCCAGAATCACTTATTCCACGGACAACGGCAATACCTGGGTGTTCCCAGAGGGCATTTCTCCTGCGAACTGCACTGACCCCCGCATCACCGAGTGGGAGGGATCACTTCTCATGATTGTTGACTGCGAGAACGACCAGAGGGTGTACGAGTCGCGTGACATGGGGACAACGTGGACGACGGCAGCCGGGAAACTTCCAGGCGTGTGGGTCAACTCACAGTCGGAAGACTATCCGGAAGGAGTCTTGCGTGTGGAAGCCCCTATCACCGCGAACATTGAGGGAGTGAAGGTGATGCTGTACACTTGGAAAGGGTACTTCTCGGGGGAGAAAAAGGAAAATGTGTTCCATCTTTGGGTCACGGACAACAACCGCTCGTTTTCTGTTGGACCCGTTGCCATGGATAATAACTTGGAAATTTTCCACGCCCTGCTGTACTCGGATGGTGCGTTGCACATTTTACAGGATGGGATTATTAAAGCAAGCAACACCATTTCACTTGTATTACTGAGAGGGGCTACAGATGATCAATTACGTCTTGAAGAGTTGGGCACAGCTGGATTCCTCCTTCTCTGAGTCGTTCACACCCACGGCGGGTCTGGTTGTTTTCCTGTCAACGCATCTTCCGGTGGTGACACGTGGATCGACGATTACCTTTGCGTGAATGCAATTGTGACGAAGAATGCAATGAAGGCCAAAGATGGGCTCAAATTCACGGGGCCTTGGGTCTGGGGCAATATGGCCCGTGAGCAGCCGGGAGCATAATGGGCCGCACACCTTTGTAAGCTGTGATTTCACTATTGT
>NW_001849118.1:5508-8217 GCF_000209065.1 Trypanosoma cruzi | reverse complement strand
AAAATTTTTCGAAGTTGAGCACTTCTCTACCGGGTGCGGGTCTGGATGCACCCGTCAGCACGAGCTTAATTGGGCTGTCGCACAACGCGGACAGTAGGTGGGAGACAGTGTTTTACGGAATAAAAACAGCATCGGGCAGCACTTGGGAGCCGGGGAAAGAATACCAGGTGGTGCTCATGCTGCAGGACGGCCACAGGGATGTGTGTGCGTGAATGGCGTGCTTGTGGGGATCCCAGAGAAGATACGAACACCTGAGACGCGGGGGCTGGAGTCTCATGCTTCTAAATTGGGGGCGACGAGGGAGACAGCGGCAGCAGCAGTGCGACGGTGACAGAACTTCTCTGTACAACCGCTCACTGGGTGACGATGAACTAAAACTAGTCAAGAAGAGCGAAGGCTCCGTGCGTGGGGGCGTGTTGCGGGTGCTGCTGCTGCCGGGCTGTGCGGCTTTGCGGCCCTCTACGGGGCGTAACGCGGCGGGACCCCTGCCTCCAGTGGGAGCAATATGTACCTCTCGACGCACCCTCTGGAATAATTGACGTTTTGCTTGGACGTACCTTTTATTTTATATGTTTTATTCTTGGTTTGAATATCCCTTTTCCGCCTGTGCAATTCTTTATTTAAAAGCGTGCTCTCCCTCCCGGGACTGCACCGCGGGGTATTTGTTTTTGCTTTATTTTATATGCTCGTTTTTTTTAGTTTTTGTATAGTGGAATATTTTGAGATTGGCGGGATTTCTTTAGCGTTTCCGTCGGCCGACGACACGTGCAGTCGGTATTGAGCTCCACGACGATGGTGCGGTGAAGAAGGGATTTAAGATGTGCAGCAACGCACTGAATGTCCGAATGAAATGTGGGTGTTGTGTGGACACCAGGAGGTTGAACGGCTGACGCAAATATATTTTTACTTCTGCAGGAAGAATATACACGTGTTTCTTTTTGTTTTTCTGCGTCACTGTGTTATTTTTTCTTTTTTTATTTAGGAGCTTGTGAAACGAATGATCGTGGGAGAGCTGGCTAACTTAGTTAATGTATGTTTATATCCTGATAAATGAATGCATTCTTTATGATACTTTCTACCGTATGAATCTTTTGGGAAGAACGCGACTTTGTAGGGGCGGGGAGCCGATAGAGGCCGGATAATATTTTTAATTTTATTTTGCCATCCCACCCACCCCCTTTTGATTCCCGCCACGCGGCGAGTCTTGTGGCTGGAGGACCCCAAAGTCTGCCACTTCGTAAGTAATAATAAGTAAATCCTAACTGAGGGCAAGGGACCATGCTGGTGGTCCACAGAATTCTATATATTGAATGAAAATAAAACATTGAGGCAGTTAACTAACGAACCTTTTTTCCTAAATTGTTTGGCTTTTTTTTTTTTTTTTTTTTTTTCTTCTCTTACCAGCGCGTCTAGCTATACAATGCCATCTGAGTGCCGAAGAGGTGGTCGAGTAACGACAAAAGTTTCCTGCTATGAAGCAACTGCCATTGAGAGAACTTTCCGAGGCGAAGGTCCTGTTCAATGCCCAGCCGTTGACGCACAGCCAAGGTGCCTGGACATTCTAGAAGCAGATGGTGCAAGGTTTTCTGCGGGTTGATTGGCGTGCTTGTGGAAGCTGGCTGATCCTGCGGCAGCAGAGATCGCCGCCTGGAACTGCTGTTTCGATGTCGTGTGGCGTCTGGGTTGTGTGCGCAGCGATTTCTGTGCTGTGCGGTGCTTCTCCGTGTGGGGAAAACCATGTCACAGAAATCGCATTTGAGCTCGGGAAGCGGTGGAGGATGTTCCGGATGAAATAACCGACCGTGACTGACGAGACCCGAGAATCCCATCAATGTGGAATCACAGTGCGGACATTTCTCCTTCCGACGGCGTGTGACGGTTTGTCTCCTTACTGGAGAGACGTCTTCCTCCCTCGCTGACGGGGGAACAGTGCCCGTCCCCGGTGCAGTTGGATCGTTGTTAGAGCGCATATATGCAGACTGTTCCGGTGAGACGTTGCAGAAACGGCATTGGTTCGTGCAATCTCTCACGGCCCAGCATAGTCGGCCCCAGAGCTCAGATCCCCCGCACCTTGCCCTTGCGAGGTGGACCAGTTCCTGACGGTGTAGAACTTCCTGAGTGATTAGGTCCTTACCGCTGAGATCTGATGGCCTTGTGCCGCAAAGCAAGTAGCGATGAGTGTCTTGAAGAATGGTACTACGCCACTTGTTGGTGAGCTGGGTAGTGAAACATGTCGGCAGATCCGTATGCCATAAATGTGCGATCCCATGTTCCGTGTATTGTCCAGTTGCCATAGTCTGCGTCGCATACTGATCTGCAAGCTCGGTAGCGTGTGCTCCACAATGTCCGTAACAAAACTACAGGCGCACGGACCAGCCAGCACGCGTCAGTGTTAATAGACGCTGCCAGATCTGGTCCTCCGTCCAGTCTGTCTGACTGAGCGGGCCCTTGTTTAGAGCCGCTAGAAGAGACTGACTGTCCGTAATCACAAGCAGGGTTTTACGCCTGTGGCGGATACGAGGAATCATCAGTTTCTCTAGGGCTAGAAGCAGCGCACGGGATTCCGTCCTGTAGCTGCATGGGCGTGCACCGCAGTTTATGCTGGCCTTTTCTGTTATCTCCGATGAGTTGAGGGATGAAAGCAGTATTCCAACCCCTGCTGACTTGGGAACGTCGACACCGCCATCGGTCGCAAGTATCCACGAACGA
>NW_001849118.1:0-5408 GCF_000209065.1 Trypanosoma cruzi | reverse complement strand
GATTACTGTTTAAATTTATTTTTATTTTTTAATTATATTTTGTATTTGTTCTTGTGGATTTTTTACTGTGAAGCCCAATTTTTATCCAAATTAAAAGGAAAACTAACGCGTGTGCGAGAGAGAGAGAAGGAGGGTGACGAGCACATATCTAACATAATAATGTATCGTTGCCTTCATCATTTCTCCACGTTGCCACTGGCGTTTGTACGACGGACTGCTACAAACAGTTACGTCAATCGCCATATTGCACCATCGGCGGCAGAATCAATTTCTATGCTTCGAATAATTGGCAAGTAAAGTCTGTCGGACCGCATGACTGCTGTGATCCCAGAGAATATTTTGCGAAGTCCTTTAAAAGAGGTTCCGGCGGTGAGCGAGCAGGATGCCCTTTCGCTTCTCCATTCACCGGGTTCACGCAATAAGGTATTAAGGAGCATGATTGGGCAAGGCTACTATGAGCCAGGGCACACCACCTGTAATACTTCTTAAAGTTATCGAGAATCCTGCAGGGTACACCCCATACACTCCTTACCAGGCTGAAATATCTCAAGGCCGTCTAGAGTCCCTGTTGAATATTCAGTCCATGATTATAGACTTGACAGCTATGAATTTGGCAAATGCATCTCTTCTGGATCAAGCTACTGCATGTGCTGAGGCAATGTACCTTGCCTTTCATCATGGTTGAAAGGAGCGCATGAACTTTTATTATTATCGAGGGATGTCTTGCCATCTTGCGTAGAGATGGTAGAAACAAAGGCTGAGCCCCTTAAAGTAAAGGTCGTTGTTGGTGATCCAAATTTGATTGATTGGAGCGATTCCTCACTTTGTGGAATTTTGGTACAAACTCCAGATGCCATGGGGATGCTTCATGATTTTACGACACTGTTTGACAAGGCAAAACGACATGGTGTCGTCAGTTGTTGCGGGACAGATTTGATGGCTTCTGTTCTTCTCAAACCTCCGGGAGAAATGGGAGCCGATGTTGTTTTGGGATCTGCCCACCGTTTTGGTGCCCCACTAGGGTTTGGGGGCCTCACGCCGCATTTTTTGCTGTCAAGGAGGAATTTAAGCGATTGATTCCGGGTCGCGTCATTGGTATAAGTAAAGACTCGACGGGTTGCCCAGCCACACGCATGGCGCTTCAGACGCGGGAGCAACGTATTAAGAGGGAACGCGCCACATCCAATATTTGTACTTCACAAGCTCTCCTAGCAAATGTTGCGGCATTTTATGCCATTTATCACGGCTCTGAGGGCTTGAAGGAAATTGCGAGCGAAATGCACAATAAAGCCAAAATACTTTCCGTTGGTTTAGAGTCTGTAGGGCATACAGTGGTCAATGGTGCATTTTTTGATACCATCACCGTAAATTTAAAAGGTATAACGCCTGAAGACTACGTGGCATGCTGCGTGGAAAAAGGCATTAATATTTTTGTTGATTATAGTCATGGCGCCGTCTCCATATCGGTGGATGAGGCCACTACCGAGGGCCATGTAGTGTCTCTCTTGGAGGCAGCAGGGCCAAAACTTCCTGTGATAGGTGTCCTTTCAAAACTCACAGAACAAAAGAGAGCAATGCCTTTGCAAATACTGCGAAAATCTGTCTTTCATGGGCATTCAATCTTTCAAAAGTACAAGAGTGAGAGTGAGCTTATGCGGTACATTCACCGTCTTCATGGAAAAGATTATGGTCTCACGCATGGTTGTGTGCCCTTGGGTTCTTGTACCATGAAACTTAGTCCAGCTGCCGCCATGTTGTCCTTGTCGTGGTCAGAATTTACCAACCTTCACTCTCTTGCACCGAAGGAGCAAACGCGAGGACATAGTGCGTTGTGTTTGGATCTGGAGCAGAAAATAAGGGATATTACCGCTTTAGATGCCGTGTCACTTCAGCCAAATAGTGGTGCTCAGGGTGAATATTGCTGGTCTTCGTGTGATCCGCTCGTATCATAATTCAAAAAAGGAGAGCCATCGCAATGTTTGCTTGATTCCGGAAAGTGCTCATGGCACAAATTTTGCTTCGGCTCTCTTGGCAGGGATGGTGATTGTAAAGATAAAGTGGCGAATGGAAGGATTGACATGAAGGATTTGGAAAACTCTTGCCAAAAGCATACAAAGAATCTCTCGTGCATTATGATAACGTATCCGAGTACGTATGGTTTGTTTGACAGGGAAATCTTGGCCATTACTTCGATGGTGCACTACGATGGAGGGCAATGTTATATTGATGGTGCAAAGATGAATGCCATGGTGGGTTACACGGCACCTGGATGTATTGGGGGCGATGTGTGCCAGATTAATCTCCACAAAACGTTTTCAATTCCTCGTGGTGGTGGTGGGCCAGGCATGGGTCCTATTGCTGTTCGTCAGCACCTGGCTTCATTCTTGCCAGATTCTGTTTTTATTCAAAATGTTGGTGGTTCCCAGCCTTTTGGTCAATTCTCTCAAGCGGCATACGGATCAGCGTCTATTCTTCCAGTTTCTTATTTATTACTGTGGATGCTCGGTTCACGGGGTCTCAAGACATGCACGGAGTATGCGATTTTAAATGCCAACTATTTAAGGAAGCGTCCTGACGGCCACTGCCCAGTTCTCTTTCTAGGGGAAAACGATTTCTGCGCTCACGAGTTTATCATCGATTTAAGGCCATTTAAAAAAACAGCACAAATTGAGGCAGAAGATGTGGCGAAACGACTTATGGATTATGGCCTTCACTCACCTACTCTGGCATTTCCTGTTGCGGGAACACTCATGACTGAACCCACCGAGTCAGAGTCAAAGCGGGAGTTGGATCGGTTGGCCGATGCACTTATTTCCATTCGTACCGAAATTGCATCCATAGAGGAGGGTGAAGAGAGCACAACGAACAACGTTCTCAAGAATGCCCCGCACACGGCAAAGTGTGTCGCATCAGATGATGGGACGGACCATACGCCCGGAAAACTGCTGCATTCCCTTCGAGCCATTCATCCACCGAAAAGTTTGGCCTTCAGTTGGCCGCATCGATGGAAGCTATGGGGACAGAAACTTGATGTGCAGTTGTGCATTGACTAATTTTTGTGAGTAAAACTGTTGCAGTGGGAGGCAGTATTTTTTATTTATTTATTGCCAATTTTATATTTTTATTTGTTTCTGCATCCACTTCTTGGGTGGTGGAGTGTCTTGGGCCTATTTGTGTCTGGTGTGATAAAACTGAGCAGGGGGAGAGGGATATGATTGTGTGTGAGTGTGTGTCTGTCTGTGTGGTCGCAGAATGATTTTATGGTCTTATTCTTTATCTTGTCAGGTGCTCTTCTTTAGGATGTACAATAATTCCAATGGGAAGATGCCTTGCCCTTGCAATCGCCTGGATTTTTCCTGCTTATTATTCCCTTTGTTAATACTGTTGTTGGTTTGTCAAGGCAAAGCTTTACTGCAACCACACAAATGCATGTTTGTGGGATTTTTTTTTTTGTCAGGCCAAATGTGGGGGGAACTAAGGCGTCTGCCTTTCCCTCACCGTCGTCAAGAGTATTCCGGATACTCATCACGCAAACGTCTCGGATGTAATTTTTTCCTCAGTTTTTAATAATGTCTTGCACTTCGACAACGTCCAGCGTTGAGATAAATGGGGGCTACGATGAGAGGGAAATTGTCTACACACTTTTTTTTTGGTGCATCTTTTATTTTTGTTTTCTCTCGTTGCTGCTAGAAAACACTGAACGAGAGGGTTTGCTGCCCTTTTGTTTTATTTGTCCTCTCAGCCTGACGGCCAGTTTTACACCGAAGTGCTCCTCGGCACCTCAGTTGGGACTGTCAATCGCATGCGCCAACTTTCCGTTGCTTTTTTGCATTGACGCAATTATTTTTGTTTATTAACTGAAGCCGTTCTGCCCGGCGTCTCACTTTGATTGGATTGTGCGGGATTGCCCGCCAACGCCATCAAACAAAACAGGCTGAAGAGTTTACTTATTTAAACGTCATCTTGTGTGCACGTATTTTCTTATGTTTTGTTGATGCGCACTCAAACAGCGAAGGATCCGGAACTATGCGTGCGTGGAGTTTGTCCTGCCATGTGGACTGCGGGCAACACTGCGGGGCTGTCACCTTGACTCCGCAGAGTTGTTGTGTCTTTGCAGGGTTGGCAGGGAAATTCCATGCAGCCTGCTACTGCTGGTGTGTTCCTAAATGTTGTCACTCCATGCGAATGATGTGCTTCAGCGAGTGAGGGTGTTGGTTGGGTTTGTGTGCACTCTGATTGTGTTTGCTGCTTTGTGCGGACACGCAACACTTGAGTGGTGGTAAAATGGAGCGGGGCGATGTATGGCTGCGTCTCGCCCATCGTTCAGTGCACGATGGTGTGGTGCACATTGTGGTGCTGACTCTGCGATGTGACTGCGTTTTCCTGTGCGGCAATGGTGGTGGATGGAGGAGGGTGCTGAGTTGCATCGGTACGGTGGGATCGTGTTTTCTTTTTATTCTTTTGTGAAGGTGCACACTTATTTTTAGTGTTAGTGATAGGGAAAACAGACAAACAGAAAACGTGAATATAATAAAATAGAAAAGGACAATAATGTGGCGGTGTTGTGGCCGATTGCACGTTGCGTTGCTGCGGGAGCGGTGGGCCTTGACTGTTTCACCGACAGGCGTTGCAGTGCGGCTGCATGGCGCACCGACCGCCTCGCCGTGCGAGTGCCATGCCCAACGCCATTGGGACTGCGGGACGAAACAGCCGCGACTGCCCTTTGGAGCCAGCGACATCTGCTGGCCGCAGTTGGGCGGTGCGAGTGGGATGCTTCACCGCACGGGTGTTGTGATGACACCTCGCAGCGGCATCCCCGGCGATGGTTCAGACGCTGCAGCTCGACATGTGGCGGGGAGTAAACAGCGACCAGAGTGGACCATGAGCAGCAGCGTAAGGGACACTCTGCTGGAGGGAAGCACTTTCAGGACCGACACGAAGCTGAACGATTTCCTTCGGAGCAACTTGGGCGGCAAGGGCGTTGTGAAAAAAAATGAGAACGTCGCTATGGAGGCGTTTGTTCAGGAGCCGGATGCTTACGTAAAAAAACAGCAGCTTCTCAGAATTATTTTTAATTTAACAGAGTACCAAGAGCTGGAGGCTACTTATAAACTTCATCACAAGGGTGTGTTCTCTCTCGAGCAATGGAGGGACTATGAAGGAAAGGACACAGTCACTGCTTCTTGCAAGGGGAAAACTAAACGCAGCCCTCACTCAGATACTGACAGAAAGGCTAAGAGGAGCGCAAGAAATGAAATTTACCATTTCCACTACGATCGAAGATGTACTGTTTAAAGGAAGAGTCCGCGTCAATGAAATGAAGCTGAACGACTTTCTTACGATGGAACTGGACGGCAGGGGCGTTGTGGCCACCAATCGGAGTGTTTTGCTGAAGGAGTTTTTCAAGA
>NW_001849117.1:13818-17588 GCF_000209065.1 Trypanosoma cruzi | reverse complement strand
AGAAAAAGGAGTGACGGTTGGGCACTCAACCCCCCGCTTCGTCCCACTTGACATCCACATATGTGCACTGCACCTCAAATATGTACCTCCCTGGACGCCGCATGCATGACGTGTGGTTTCGTCGCTCGCAATGTGTTTTTCCTCCCGCAAACAACCAAAAAGGATGGCCATGGCGCAGCTCCACTCAGGGGAAGCAATCGAGGCAGACACGGGTGGGAACCAGAGATCATACCAACAATAAGAATAATAATAATAAGGGGTAATAACTCCTCCAAGCCACGAAATCGTGCAATGCTGATCCCTCTTCTTCTAAATTGAAGCCCTCCTCAACAGAACTAATGCAGCAGACACATGTGCAGCGCAATATATTTCGCTCTCCCGTTTTCCATCTTACATCCCACGCGTGCCACGGCGGCGGTGCCTGCGTTACATCGGGGATGACTCCAAAATACCAGGCAGCATGCTGTGAAGAGTGGATGCTTGACGAACGTGGCCGCGTCAGCATCTAACAGGAAATGGCGTCAAGCACAAAAAACCATCTGCGACTCAAACTACCCGTGTGTGGCCGTCCTAAAGCAAATACTGAGACACATTCAAAACAACGTAAAAAGAGAGAAAAGGAACCACCAGAGTGATCCAAAAGAATACACCAGTATATAAACCCACAAACACATACATCACTCCGCATAATTCGTCGTTCCTTCTCTCGCTGCTCTTTCTACACAAAATCAGAAGTATAAAGAGCGGCAGGCATGTCATCCCACACAGTCCTCGTGGAACAGGAGAGAGAGTCATTGCAGGCGCCCGCACAAAAAATAGAAACAAACCAACAATCAATGACGCTTTCGGAGCGGAGTCCGATGGGTGGCTGCGCAGCTGCACAGCCGTAGCCCCCACACCCTCCCTCATGTCAGCCAGCAACGCACACTCACAACCTCCAGGAGATGACCCGTCACAGAAGGGCTTCATCGATTGTTTTCCCTAACGCCTTCCTGAATGCATCCTATGGCCCGCACACAACCACCATCGTCGAGCACGCCCTCGTTACTAAGTACAGATATGAATGAGAAGGGACACCAGTCCCCATATTGGGCGCCGCAGCGAGGAGCGCAAAACACACACGCACACGCCCGTTACGCATCCACCCCGGGCTAGCGTGATAGTTCGATAATCCGTCGTCGTCGATAATCGATAAAGTAAAATAAAAAAAACAAATCACCCAATCAATCAATGAATAATTAAAAGAAAGCAGATGCCTGCCAGAAGCATCCACGTTATGCCGCACCTGCAAAGGGCTTTGTGCATTCTCGACGCGTAACGGTGCTGTTGAGTGGCGGAGCCTTTACGCCCCCCAAAAGGAGAAACTGCGATAAATCTTTCATCCAGCGAACCATCCTTACCTGTCCAGAGGGGCACAATTAACGCTGCGACTCGCACTGGATGCAATTTGCGGCAGGCTCTGTGCGTCTGAGCGGGTGTCACCGGCCATGGGCTGCAACGGCATTGCGGGTGGTTGGTAAGACGCAACGGTGGTGCCTGTGGCGTACGACGACGACGTCATGTCGTGGAGCTTCTGTGTCTCGTCGCTCTCCTCGTCATCGCGCAGCAGCGCCTCCAGCCCTCCACGCCGCGGCTCGCGCAGCTCCTGCCAGTGACGGTCCTCCGCGTACCACACAACGACGCCGTACACAGTGACCGCAAGCAGCACAGTCGTCAGCAGCAGCACGATGGCCGCGTACGCCCTCGCACCGCCGTCGCTCGGCGCAAGATGGTTGGCCGCGCTGACAAGGCACAGCACCGCAAGAAGCACAAAGCTCGCCGCGTGCATCACCGTCAGGAAGGCCGAGCGCATCATGTTCGTGAAGGCAACCACGCCCGCGCCCGCAAACAGCACGGTCGCCATGCAGAAGTACTGGACGTCGCAGCCTCCCACGGGCGGGTGCACAGCCGCAATCAGGCCCACCACACACAGCACCGACAGCTGGAACACGCACCAGTACACGTGGCTGCCTCTCATGTTCGTCAGCATGCTGCCGTACATCCGCTGCTGCGCCGCGGGGTGCCAATACCCGACGGGGTACAGCAGGCGCTCGTGCAGCGGCTTCCTCGAAAACTGCCAGTACCTCTCGAAGCTCGCGCCCGTGTGGCGAGCAATCAAGTAGCACACGCCAGCAGGGAACGCCGCACCGTACAGCACGCCAACAACTCCAATCACGCGGTGCTGCACGCAGGCGTCGGGCATCGCCAGTGAAAGCACGGAGCCGAAGAAGACGCCGAGGTCCATCGCGTGCGCCACGACGTACGTCAGGCTCGGGAAGCGCATCGCAGCCCACGCACTCGCAGCGTCCACGCCGCGCCACCGCTGGAAGGCCGCCGTCACACCGCAGTGCACGCACCCGAACACAGCGGCGAGCAGCGCGTTGCCCACCACCATCCACAGCGGGTCAAGAGCAGCGAACACCGACAGGAAGTACGGCAGCGCAACGGTGCTCGCACGCTCCTGCGCCGAGGCGCATGACATCCTCGCAAACACGCCGAGCGCCTGCATCTCAAGGATGGAGCCCAACCCGCCGGTCACCACCACGGCAACAGCCGCCGCACCCGCAACAACGCCGGTGATCGCCGAGAGGGCGCTGGCAGCGGCGGGCAGCGTGTCAGACCTGATCGTCAAGGAACCAAGCAGCACACCCTTGCAGCCGCCAAACACCGCCACAGCGTCGCACCGAATGACTATCGTCTCGTCGGCAGCAATGAAGTAACCGCGGTGCACGGGCACAGCCAGCTCCAGGACGGTGAAAGGATTCGTCGCGTTGCGCACCCACGTCGCGTTGCTCAGCATCGCTCCCCACGGACCACCGAACCCACTCGGCTGCGCCATCAACACCGGCACGAAGCTCAGGTGCGTGCCGAGCCGCGGGTCGCGTGCCCAACGAAACGGTGGCGGCAGCGCCACCATCAGCCGCGTCGGGACGGCGCTCCCACCGCCGCGGATCTCGTTCTGCGTCAGGCTCCCTCCAGCCGCCGTCGTCGTCACGGCGAGCGTCGGGCACGCCACGTCGCTCCACCACAGCGTGCTGCTCACCGACGCCGTCGGCGTCCGCGTGGGCGGCAGCGCCACCGTCTCCGTCACCTGCAGTGTCTCCGTCGGCACGTACTGCAGCGGACTGTATTGCGTCGCGCTCAGACTCGGTGTTGGTGTCGGTGTCCACGTTGTTGTCGGGCTGCGTTTCTCCGTCAGCGTCGCCGTGTGGCTCAGCGGCGGCATGCCAGGCGTGCGGTTGCACCCGTCCACGTGCGGCAGGTACACCGGCAGGCAGTCGCGCCCGTACCCGCCCTCAGCACAGCGGCAGCGACACGACCCCGACATCGACATCGTCGCAGCAGCAAAGCAGCGCACGTCGGCGTCGCACACGCCACACGCCACAGGACGGAATTCCCCGATGATGCCGGCGGACCTGTAGTCGAACGGCCGCAGCGCCTGCCCGTTGAGCGTCAGGCACCCCACGACGAACCTTCGGCCGGCGCCCACGAGCGCAACGGTGCCGTCCATCACGACAAGCCCGCTGCCAGCGTTCCCGTGGAGCGTCAGCGTGCTCTGCACGAGTTCTGCACTGCGCGGGTACGACGGCACAGACAGGAGCCTGCCGCTGATGCTGTTGCCGCGCACCGACAGCCACGACCCGGACGCAAACGACGCCGACCCCCGCAGCTCCAGCAGCGCGCCATCCGTCAGCGCACCGGGCGTTGTCGCTCACTACGACGGCGGACGC
>NW_001849117.1:12129-13718 GCF_000209065.1 Trypanosoma cruzi | reverse complement strand
GCAATTCATAGAAAATTTATTAAAATTTTTAAAAAATGATCTTCACCCTTCCACACCTCACACTTTGGAAACAATAATAAAAAAAAAAAGAAAAATGTCGTCCTCTATTACGGCTACACACAAATAATAATAAAGAAAGAAAACCCACACAAAAAAAAAAATCCGCCAACCACCATGTTGCTCCAGGAATTGTCTGCATATTTTGTCCGAAAATAAAATTGGAAAGATGGTTGCGTGTGCTTCAACCGTCCGACCCTCCATGTGTCCGCACAGCGTTTATATTTCATGGGTCATCGGCGTGCGAGTGCGGCCCGCAGAGCACAGTCACTCGTGTGTGTGGGGACTGAGAGAAGCACGCAGACATGACGGGAGTCGCGTCTCTCCATCGGGAGAGTGAGCGCAGAAAAAAAAAAATCATCGGGGGAAAAGAAATGCTGACGGCACTGCCGGCGCGTGAAATAAAAGCAAAAAAATGAAAAAAAAAAACACGGCGGCAGGGTGCGGCTGTGTGTGTGTGGCGCTGCGGGTGTCTGCCAGCCCTGGCCACAAAGAAAACAAACAAGAGGGAAAGAAATGTGTGCGCCGCCCCACAGGCCCTCGTCGCACGCCCACACGTCACGGCTCCCTCAGCGCGCCGTTCGTCGCGGCCCCTCCTCATGCGTGCAGCAGGCGAGGCGCACAGGGCCGTCGTCATGAGCGTGTCGGTGGGTGTGCGAGTGGAGCAGTTGGGCGGAAACACACGGCACCCCTCACAGGAAGAGTGCGGAAGAAACAATTAAAGAGGGAAGAGTAGAAAAGAAAAAAAAGCCATAGTGATTGCCCTAAAGCAGCAAGAAAAAGAAGGGAAGTGATTTACAGAAAAGAAAACAAAAACAAGGAAAGCAAAAAGAAAAAGAAAAAAATGAAATTAACAAAATTCAGTGTTCAACGCTGGGATGCCGCTCAGCTGTTGCTCCACAGAATTTCGCAATTTTGCTCTCCCCAATTCATTCAGCAGAGAGCCGCAGTGCCCCACAGCCCCAGAAGCAGCAACAACACCCGAGACACACACACATGCACGGTGCTGTCACGGTTCAGACCCATGGACAGCAACTCCGCAATTTCCCCGGTGAAGGTGTCGTTGTCCGAGTGTCGTGCCGCGCCTTTTGTTGAGGGGATCCCTTCGCCTCCAGGCGTGGTGTTTGTATTAGCCGGTGCGGTGTCGACCGTCTGTGGCACCTCCTTGCCTTCTCCAGAAGAAAATTCGGCCCTCTCAGTCCAAGAGATGTTGTCGGTGTCCTCCGCGGATCTCGGTTCGGCGTCAATCCCTGAAGGAGTGAGGCTGCTGTCTGAGTTCATTTTTCCCTCGGAATTTCTTTCCCCCGCCTCGAGGCTGAGGCTTTCCTCCGCGCCGGTGGTTCCGGTTCCAGTGGGCCGCACGTCGTTATTTTCAGTGGGAAGGTCAATGCTTTTCTGCACTTGGTGCCCACCGTACACTGGTCCGGCGGCCGTTTCCATACTCAACGACGCAGTCACTGGAGACGTTGATTTGCCACTCCTGTCATCCGCTTCTCCCTCCTCCTCTGGCATTTCTTCATCATTACTTTCAG
>NW_001849117.1:0-12029 GCF_000209065.1 Trypanosoma cruzi | reverse complement strand
GCATGTAGACACTGTCCCCTGTACAAGCGTCGTTGGTCGCAACACTCCTGTTGTCCCAAAATTATTCGCAACAGTGTCCCCAAGTTGCATGCGAAACAAACTTATATCCGACGTCGAAATATCCATTGAGTCATCACTTATATTCAGGTGCTTTGACACAATCCCAGCACAGCTGCCAGCTCCATTCCCTTCCCCGCACTGCGCTTCAGCAACAGCAAATACATCATCACCCACTTTAACGAGGCCAGGAACACGGATCGAGGTGATTTTGCTTCCGGTCTCGTTAAACTCCATCCAATTAGCATCTATCCTTGTCGTCCCTGTAAATGGATTAATGGCAATACTTGACTTACCGCCCCCGGCGGCAGCAGCTTCACCAGTGCAGCACGTCATCACGAGAAGGAGCAGCACAGCGGAAGTAAACACACGCCGGGGCATGTTGGGCCTCTGCGGCTCACTCTCTCTTCCTTCCCTCCTCCTGCCCCTGGATCCGGTCACGCGGCAACGGTTGTGTGTGCGGGGCGCCATGACTGCAGCAACACGTGAGAGCATGTAAATACGCGTGTGGACGGTGTGTGTGCGTGTGTTGTTGGAACTTTCAGAGCCTTCGAATTTCACAGTAGCGATTCGCGTTTATTTTCCTTCTTGGAGGAAAGCAACAGGCAACAGCGGAAGAAAGGCAGTACAACAGCAGTACACACCTGAACCACTCAAAGCAAAGCACAACATCAGCGCCCCCGCAGCCATTATTCTCCAGCACCTCTCAACAACATAAATAAATGTAAAGTATTTAAAAAGCAAGCAGCCTCCCAGTTGGGGGCCGCAGGCCATGGCCCTGCAAATAAGACAAATGACAGGGCCACGTGTGCAGTGAGGAAAAAGAGAGTTGCACTGCAACGGCACGGCGGCGCGACAACCCGTTGGGAACATCGATGCAGAACAGCACATCACGTGCACGAAGAGTTGCTTCTCCCGCTGAGCAGAGAGGAAAAACGGCCTCAGCAGCCCAATGATGAGAGGTCGCCTGCACCTCCTCGCAGCACCTACAGACTCTGCAGGCAAAAAGTTGCAGATTACGCTCTGCTGCACGCATGGCGGCCGTTGCACCCTTCACAATGGAAATTGCATCCGGTGGCACCACACGCCGCAGTGGATGTGCACAGTCTCCGTCTCACTCCCGCCTTTCCCTCTCCCTGAGAACTCATCGGTGGCCGTGGCACACCCACAGACGCGTCAGAAATCACTTGTTTTTCTTCTTCCCTTGCACATCGCACAGCAGCACCGCCAAACGCATGCCACTCCTTCTTTTGCGGATTCCCCTCAGACACGCCTCCCGCCACATGCATCAGCTCACAGACACGCAGTCCGTAAACGTCACGCAGCCGCCCCGCACGATGGAGCCGCGCACACCAACACGGCACCACGCCACTCGGCGCAAGCAGTGTCTGGACACACAGAACAGGTTGTCCCAGTCAACAACAGCCCCCGCCAGGCAGTGAGGCAGGACTCGTCACTAACAATCAAACAATCAGCCCTTCGTCTCCTTCTTCCGCCATGCACGAGGTTCTGCCTGCCCCATGCATCATCCGTGACCCCCGGGCTCTCAGTGAGCGAGCAAAACGCTATGCTCCCCTCGACTCAACGAGAAGCCCATTGACAATTCTCAACCAGTCGTCTCCATGGGCCATGCATGAGGAGCACCACGGCAAGAATGCGCAGAAGATTGCATGCAAAACGCCAACTCATTCCACGTCAATGAGGAGTGTGGCATCATGCCTGGGCTTTGCAAGAATGTCGGCTGGCGCTTCTCTGAGAGGCCTCCCATACACACCGCACGTGATCACAATAAAAAAAAAGCAACGCGTCCAGTCTGACTGTCACCCCGCCGCAAACATCAAAGCACAATCCAACAAAATGCCGCAAATCATCGCATATTCCACACAGACCATCGACAGCTTACGCGGCAAATGCACAGCACGGAAGAAGAGTCATGCCCCCAATCACGCAACACACAGACACAGTAAGAGAGTTGGGAAAAGCAGCGCCCAATGCCATTCTTTGTGGATGCGAATGATAATAGCACCAAACAAAGTGAAGCGCCAGTCGGGCACCACATGTGGGCCACAGACACCACCCACCCGCCCATTCACTCTTCCTCCTCCCAATGGTGCGGCCCTCCTGCACCTCCACAAACACGCCTGTCCCTCAGTTATGTTTGCCTCTGACGCAGGCACTCAAGTGGCGTTTCGGTAATCCAAAATTCAGCACCTCAGAAAAACAGTGGAAATGCTCGCAGAGGCCACACGGCTCCTCAACGCACCTTCCAACCCTCCTCACAACTCTGCAATGCGATGGAGAGGAATACAGGCGGCTCTCGTGTCACAGAAGACGGCCAATGGGAGCGGTGTCCACAGCGCAGAATATGCCAAGGTGTGAAACAGAAGAGGTTCGCAGGGGACGTCACCTGCGACGCCTGACATGCGCCTTCTCATTCGTCCAACGGAGAACCAACGACACGGTTGTTGCGGTGCCTGCCCGTGCGTGCACCTCACACTTGGGCCAATGAACGCCTCAAGGAACATCCTGCCGAGGGCATACAGCTGGCCGTGCAGACAATCCCGAGTCTCGTCAACGTTCCAGCAGCCGCTCCTTTGGCGAGGCGTCGCTGTTTTTCTTCCTTGTCTCCCGTGTGCCATCCTCGTATGAAATGAAAATGCCTTCCACAACCGGCGTCATCAAGCACCTCCAAGTAAATTAGGAAGAATTCACGGCCTCGAGAAAAAGCACCCAAAGTGGCAGTCAACGTGAACTCAGCAACGCATGCCATCTTCTGCCGCCGCGTGCATTGCAACTCCCCTCAGCCGCCCACTGTTTCTTCCTTCCTTGTAGACCCAAACCGCATGGTACACTTTTGATTTGATCGGGTCCTTCACAGACTCGCGTAACCGTTTCCACCACGCCCGTGCAGCTCGTGACAGCATCACTTCCCCGTCCACTTCTGCGGCACCAAATAGCGTGAAATAAGAATCCAAAACACCACATCCGCAAGGCAAACACACATGCAGCGCTCCAACGAGTGCCGCTGTGAGAAATCACACGGCGGCACGCACACTCTCTCCCTCCCATCAGCGATTTGCCGTCAACAACAACAACGGCATTGAGAAGCAGCCTCGGGGCAATCCCTGAGCACCGTCCCCACCTCGGCGAGAGACCGACTCTGGGAACCCTACACTCCAGTGCCGTTCCGGAAAGAACTCCTGCCACCGCCAACCGTGTTCCCCTGTCGCGCTGACACACGAAGCCCGCTTCAAAGAAAAAACAACACGCTCCATTCAAAAAGTGGTTATGAGAGCGCAGGCAACAGGCGCAGGGCACACCCTCTCAGTTTCCAGTGCCGACAAAGTAAAAGAGCATCAGTGCCGACTTGCTGCAGCACGCACAGTTGTGCCTCTGTTGTCCTCCCTCGTGCTTTCCCAAATAAATCGTAATGCCCGCACTGCGGTAGCACGTGCCCTCATACCTCGTGGTGCCACAACTGTGTCCCGGCACGACGCGGCTGGTCCGGATGCCGGTAGATGCCGTCTGCATTGCGCCAACACAAAAACAACCCCGTGAGGGAAACATTGCTGGCTCCTGGATTCTCCCGGCAATACGGGATACGGCCACAACCCCGCAGCCAACACACAACGCACACGGAGCGAGCAATCACCCAAAGAGCCACACGCGGAAACGGATCCTCACCCAGCCATGACGCGGTGCCTCACCCCACGCGGTCACACGGAGCACACTGTTTCCTCAATACAACCTATGCGTCGTCCATCCCTTAAAACCGCCTCTGTTAGTGATGGGCCTTCGAACACAATAGAAGAAAATGAACAATGCGGTAACGCCGTGACACCGCTGGTGACAATTATTTTCTCATACCGGGGCAATTCTCCAATTATGCCTCGTATGCACACACAATCAACATACTATATAAAAATCACCCAATGTTTTTCACCAGAAGCCAAACAACCCCTTTCCCTCCCTAATTTCTTTTGTCACTGTTAAGTTCGATAGCGTTGGACATTTTGGCATTTGTGTGCGGTGCTGCCGCATGGGGATGGTGCACCCGCACCGCATGCTCAGACACAAGTATCCAAAAATACATAAATCCCACATCATTCTTTACCACAAATCAAACTGTCTTGTTCACCTTCAATTTCCTAATCTATTTTCCTATTATTTTATTTTTTTTGCACACTTCGGAGGGCTTCTTCTCTTCTAAAGCCTCTGTACGATATTGACACCTGGTACTGGCGCACCTCTTCCTCCCGGAACGCCGAATTCTCACGGCTCTCGTCGCTCACATTATCGGTATTGACAACATCACATCTCCGCCAGCCATTCATCGGCATGCTGCCTGCCTGCTGCACACAAATAATCTCCCACGACATGTCTCGGGAAAATTCCTCCCAGTCATTAAAATACGCCGCCAGGCACTCAGTGAACGGCCTCACAGTGCTGGTTATCGTGTGGTGCCCACCCGCCGTAGCCATCCGCAGCCCAACCACCGTCATTGGATTAGACTCTGAGAAAAAAAGGAATCCACCAGCGAAAAGTTTGTGGCCCACGGTTTGTGCAGCACCCCGTACTTTACGAATCGTTTTTTCATATTCACTCGGCAGCAAACCTTCATCTCCCTTGGGATGCAATTCAGGGCCAACTTCAAGACGCAGGGCTTTGCTTGACGTCCTGTTGGCGGCTCAAACTCCGTGAGTTTCGTCGCTATTGCCTTGGCAAAGGCACTCTCCGTGAACGATTCCAAAGCAAACCATCCAAAAAATATGGGCAAAATATTATCCTTCGACGCCAACATCAGCCTCAAAAAGCTATTTTATTCTGCTACACTTGGGAGGCGTTCCAATGTCCGTTCCTCGAGGCAAGCAGATATCGGTGCATTGAAAAGGGTCACACCGCCTGCGTATATTTCCCGAACAACCTTCACAGGCTTGTGGGACGGATCCTCAGAATACCATGGCGACTCACCTCCCCGTGAAAAGTGCTCTTTCGCAGTTACCTCGTTGATCGATTGCAATGCAAACTTCACCGCTCCACAGCGTTCCCTAAACGCCTCCTCATCAAAGACGTGACGTGGAATCGATCCCAAAAGATACATGTGTTTTTTGACCTCTTTCCAGCATTCCGCTTGTTTCTCTTTGGTCTCACCACGCGTTATCCAGGCGCACATCGCCTTCACATCCATCTCGTCGAGGCAACTCACGATGATTCGACTGGCTTGCAGTTGCTTCGCCCACTCACCATAGTTGGCTACCTTTGGGAATGACACCGCAATCATGCCCCATCCGGAAGTAGGCGCAAAATGTCTCGGTGGCGGCGTTCCCTCCTTCGCCACACCGTAGATAATATACACATTCCTCCCATGCCCCCTCAAACTTCTCAACTCCGAGACGCACATGTCCTCATCGCTGCATCTTGTCACCGCTCTGGTGGTCCTGTCAGACACGCACGCATCTCCTCCACCAAAAAAGTGCGCAACCACAGGGAGTTTCCCCACATCGTAGTGCAGCAGCTGGTAGAGGAGGTACGAGCCGGCAGCCACCGACTTCCCGATCCCGGGCGTCCCAATCAACACACGTCGCTCGGGCTTAAAGTCAGTCCCACCGTGAGGGCTGAACCACGCGGTTAGATCGCCCTTGACGGTCTGCCACGCCCGATCCACCTCACAGTTAACAAAAACGTCCTCAGGAAGATCCTGTATCGTATGCCACGAATACGGCCATCCCTTCTCCGAGAAGAGCACCATCAACACGGGAGGTGCTGCACCGAATTGCTGCACAGCGTCATTCTTTTCGATAGCATCGTCAGCTTCCCTGTACGACCATGACTGTTCTGGCCTCCCCTCATGCACCCCCATTCCCGTCCCCGTCTTCTTTCGTTCCACGCCGTCCGGAAGTTCCACCGCATGACTCCACCTCGCATTGTGCACAGACTCGTAGCATCCTTCCAGTTTCTCCGGTGCGCTCGTCGTCGTTGGGTTCCTCGCCTCCTCGGCAGCTGCATCCAAGAAATGTTTATTGGGGTTATGAACAGTTGCTGTTACCTCCGCAGCAGCTAATGACCGCCCCGGTAGATTGTTGACGCCCTTATCGCATAGCCTGCGTATATCCTCGTCGAAGATCACTTCACCCTTCACAGCTCGCTTCATACCCAAATAATGACCTGATGTCTGCATTTTTTTTTTTTTCTACTCTTACCAGCGCGTCTAGCTATACAGTGCCATCTGAGTGCCGAAGAGGTGGTCGAGCAACGACAAAAGTTTCCTGCTATGAAGCAACTGCCATTGAGAGAACTTTCCGAGGCGAAGGTCCTGTTCAATGCCCAGCCGTTGACGCACAGCCAAGGTGCCTGGACATTCTAGAAGCAGATGGTGCAAGGTTTCCTGCGGGCCGATTGGCGTGCTTGTGGAAGCTGGCTGATCCTGCGGCAGCAGAGATCGCCTCCTGGCACTGCTGTTCCGATGCCGTGTGGCGTCTGGGTTGTGTGCGCAGCGACTTCTGTGCTGTGCGGTGCTTCTCCGTGTGGGGAAAACCATGTCACAGAAATCACATTTGAGCTCGGGAAGCGGTGGGGGATGTTCCGGATGAAATGACCGACAGTGACTGACGAGACCCGAGAATCCCGTCAATGTGGAATCACAGTGCGGACATTTCTCCTTCCGACGGCGTGTGAGGGTCCGTCTCCTTACTGGAGAGACGTCTTCCTCCCTCGCCGACGGGGGAACAGTGTCCGTCCCCGGTGCAGTTGGATCGTTGTTAGAGCGCATATATGCAGACTGTTCCGGTGAGATGTTGCAGAATCGGCATTGGTTCGTGCAATCTCTCACGGCCCAGTATAGTCGGCCCCAGAGCTCAGATTCCCCGCACCTTGCCCTTGCGAGGTGAACCAGTTCCTGAAGGTGTAGAACTTCCTGAGTGATCAGGTCCTTACCGCTGAGATCTGATGGCCTTGTGCCGCAAAGCAAGTAGCGGTGAGTGTCTTGACGAATGGTACTACGCCACTTGTTGGTGAGCTGGGTAGTAAAACATGTCAGCAGATCCGTATGCCATAAAGGTGCGATTCCTTGCTCCGTGTATTGTCCACTTTCCATAGTCTGCGTCGCATACTGATCTGCAAGCTCGTTAGCATGTACTCCGCAATGTCCGTAACAAAACTGCAGGTGCACGGACCAGCCAGCACACGTCAGTGTTAAGAGACGCTGCCAGATCTGATCCTCCGTCCAGTCTGTCTGACTGAGCGGGCCCTTGTTTAGAGCCGCTAGAAGAGACTGACTGTCCGTAACCACAAGCAGGGTTTTACGCCTGTGGCGGATACGAGGAATCATCAGCTTCTCTAGGGCTAGAAGCAGCGCACGGGATTCCGTCCTGTAGCTGCATGGGTGTGTGCCGCAGTTTATACTGGCCTTTTCTATTATCTCCGATGAGTTGAGGGATGAAAGCAGTATTCCAACCCCTGCTGACTTGGGAACGTCGACACCGCCATCGGTCGCAAGTATCCACGAACGATAGCTGTGCAGCGCCAGAGCCTCTTCGCTGACTCTGCGCTTTTCCCTTATCAGCTCCTCTTCGTCAGTTATTGAGTGGTCTATCGGAAGTTCCACACCGATGGTGACCCGGTGAGCGGAGGCCGCAAACCAGGGAGGAATGGAGCTGCGAAAGAACCGCTCTTCGCGTGGTGAGCTCTCGGTGATGCCATAGTCCTTTGTGTATGCGTCTACAAAGGCATATAGCTCGTCCCGAGATAATGGCGAGATGCGGAAACCGGCGCGAGGCGGTGGCTCAGGCGGGGGTCTCCGCATCCAGTCCATCTGACATGCGCGTGTGTTCTCAAATATGGAGAGCCGCGCGCGCAGGCAAAGGACGTGGAGCGGCGGCATATTAGCCTCCAGTAGCGCGGATTCCGGGTCAACAGTGCTCGGAACTCCGCTGACAATGCGTGCTAGAGTTGCGTACGTCTTCTGCATCTCATTCTTCGCTGAATCCGTCGCTACTGCCCATATGAGCTCGCTGCCATAGCGTAATTTGGAAGCACCGTATCCAATGACGAACGTGCGTAGGTCATGTGGAGATGGTCCCGCCTCTTTGTGCGCTATGCAGCGTAGCTGCGATATCCGTTGCGAAGTGGCAGCGCATTGCTTGGTGGCCGCCACATTTAGCGTCAGTCGTGGATCGAGATCCATGCCGAGAAGCTTCGTAGTTCGCGATGCCCCCATGGTCATGACTGGGATTTGACATCCAGCCACTACCAGGGGCCACCTTCCTTCACGATCATAATCTGACTCCGTGTGGGGGGAGAGTGTGAACCAAGCGGCTTCACACTTTGACGGGTTGATGGCCAGGCCATTTTCCTGACTCCACGCATGCAGCTTTTTAAGAACCATGTTGGCAGTGGGAATGGCGTCTTCCCGGGACTGCCCCCTAACGATAATAGAGAGGTCGTCCGCATACATGTCTGCTGTGACACCCGCAAAGCTGTTCAGCAGATTGAGAAGTGGGTGTACGTAAAGGGAGAACAAATACGGTCCCAGCACGGACCCCTGAGGAACTCCTCGCAGCATGGGACGCCGATCGCTGTGTCTGTGGCCAACTCGTGTCTTCGCGTAGCGACCACATAGAAAGTTTCTAAGCCACCTTCTACAATTCACCCCCGGAATATTAGCCAGCAAGCGACTGAGGACTCGATGATCTATGGAGTCAAAAGCCTTGCTGAAATCAACCAGCACTAGCAGGGTCCGATGGGGTCTGTAGTGGAGTTGATTGCCAATACCGCTCTTCTTGGGAAGGCTCACTTGGAAATAGTGATTTCTATTATGCTCCACTTCGTGTATCAGGTGTGCCAGCTGCATCGTCGTGGTACGCATACTACGATATGCATACTGGTGGGGGTGCGGCGTCCACACCCAAAGCAATCTCTTCAGTACCATTTTCTCAGCAACCTTACTCACAATGGAGGTAAGGCTGATGGGTCGATATGACTCAAGCAGTTCCGGCGAATTACCGGGTTTTAAGAGTGGAACGATGGTAGCGCGTCTCCACTCAACCGGAATCGTACCGGTCGTCCAGCTGTGGTTAATGCAACGAAGAAGGAATCGGAGGCCCTTTGACGAAATATGTCGCAGTGCCTCGCTGTAGACTTCATCCGGTCCGGGGCCTTGCCATACGGCGTATTACGTAGCGCAGCAAGCAGTTCCGTACGATTAAAAGGTGCATCAAGAGGGGAGTGAAGGTGAGCAACTAAACCAGATGTGGTGGCAGCTTCGTTTTTATCCTGTGGCTCAGAACTAGATGAGAGTGAAGAACCTGAAGTAGATGTAGCGGCAGACTCGTTGTTGTTCTGCGGCTCAGAAATACAAGAGATAAGAGAGGTGGAAGAAACTAAGCTAGACGTAGCGGCAGACTCGTTGTTGTTCTGCGGCTCGGAGCTAGAAGAAGTAGAAGAACCTGAAGTAGATGTAGCGGCAGACTCGTTGTTGTTCTGCTGCCCAAAAAGAAAAGAAGCATTAATGTTCAAGGATGCACTCTGTCTGTTGATGCCTTTGGAAAACCTAACTGCCTTGTGAGAGGGGTGAAATGGAAGAAAGATGCGATTGAGAGCATTCGCTGCTCTCCTTGCTGTTTTATAAGTGTGTTGACCATCTCCTAATAACATTGATGTGGGAGATGGAAGTGATGCCTTTTTTCGTCCGGAAATGTATTTCCATGCGAGTGGCTCGCCTGGATTTAACTTGCTGATGCGGCGTAGATACGTGTTGCGCAAGCGCTCTCGGAGCAGGAGGAAGAATTGACTCCTTGTCCGTTGCATTTCTGCCTCACGGCCGGGCGTCGGTAACTGTAGATAGCGGGCCTTGCTGTCGGTAGCCATCCGCTCTGCCTCCATAAGAGTGTCGTCCCAAAGCCTGGGACCGTCCTTGTGCATGCCGCGGGGGCAATGTCGTCGATACGAAGTTATAAGCGCTCTCGTGAAAGCCTTAATGCCGGTGGACTGCTTTTTATAGTCGTATGCCGGAAGTTGTGCGTCGAAGTCCTTGATGAATAAATCCCACTCGCACTTCCCCCAACTGTAGAAAAAATTAGGTGCCGAAGGGGGTGCCGAAGGTATGGTATTCTTAAATGCCTGATGCAGCGTGAATGTCAGCATGTAATGATCACTAAGCGGCGACACGGAAGCTGACCAATCCGACACAGTCAAATGCTTTGACCATGTCAGATCGATACAGGATCGTTCTCTTGTGCCACGGGCATACGTGATCTCACCAGGGGTGTTAACCAAGGTGAGTCCCGCATCCGTGCACAGTTCTAAAAATTCTGCAGCAACCTCGCTTGGAGAAGTCTCCAAGAATGGCTCCCACTGTGGGTGATGCATGTTGAAATCCCCACACAGCAGGAGCGGCGACGAGGCTGGAAGGCAGTTTACTAACCGCCTGAAGGATTGCGTTACTTGCGGTGGTGCTCTCATATAGGCACTCGCTACAACAAGATCACGGTTCTGGTCCAGAGCAACCTGGACCACCACCACTTCAAGGCTGGTGTCATGCTGGGGGATGGTGAGGGGTATACGCTTGGAGCGGAGAGTTTTCCGCACCAGCACCGCCACACCGCCTCCCTTGCCGATGCGCGACTGTGCATAGAGCACATAATCTCCAGTGTGCATGCTGGCGATCTGCTCTGACGACTTCCAAGTCTCCTGAATGGCTATTATGTCTGCTCCTTGCGCCATTAATGTTGCGAGTTTTGACGGCGTGAGGCAAGAAACGTTCATCTGGAGTACTGCTATGGGGCCTGGGTTCTGCTCAATGTCTCCGCTTAGCAGTAGCTTTTGTCGTTGCGCGTCACATACGGCACGCAAACGGTATGTATAGCGCTGATAAGCGCCGATGGAATTCAGCAGCGGATAGAAATACCGCTCCGCGGGCAGCCATATAAATGGCTCCATCTGGTACCCTTCCGACCCGTTTGTGCGGCGCCTCCTGCCTCTCCGCGGGCAGCGGATGGGCAGCAGGCGCTTAGCTTCCTCTCTAGCAAAGAGTACTAGACCCTGGTACCACGTTGAGGTGGCCGGCCGAGCCAGGGATGTCTGCATTTTTTTTTTTTTTTTTTTCTACTCTTTCCAGCGCGTCTAGCTATACAGTGCCATCTGAGTGCCGAAGAGGTGGTCGAGCAACGACAAAAGTTTCCTGCTATGAAGCAACTGCCATTGAGAGAACTTTCCGAGGCGAAGGTCCTGTTCAATGCCCAGCCGTTGACGCACAGCCAAGGTGCCTGGACATTCTAGAAGCAGATGGTGCAAGGTTTCCTGCGGGCCGATTGGCGTGCTTGTGGAAGCTGGCTGATCCTGCGGCAGCAGAGATCGCCTCCTGGCACTGCTGTTCCGATGCCGTGTGGCGTCTGGGTTGTGTGCGCAGCGACTTCTGTGCTGTGCGGTGCTTCTCCGTGTGGGGAAAACCATGTCACAGAAATCACATTTGAGCTCGGGAAGCGGTGGGGGATGTTCCGGATGAAATGACCGACAGTGACTGACGAGACCCGAGAATCCCGTCAATGTGGAATCACAGTGCGGACATTTCTCCTTCCGACGGCGTGTGAGGGTCCGTCTCCTTACAGGAGAGACGTCTTCCTCCCTCGCCGACGGGGGAACAGTGTCCGTCCCCGGTGCAGTTGGATCGTTGTTAGAGCGCATATATGCAGACTGTTCCGGTGAGATGTTGCAGAATCGGCATTGGTTCGTGCAATCTCTCACGGCCCAGTATAGTCGGCCCCAGAGCTCAGATTCCCCGCACCTTGCCCTTGCGAGGTGAACCAGTTCCTGACGGTGTAGAACTTCCTGAGTGATCAGGTCCTTACCGCTGAGATCTGATGGCCTTGTGCCGCAAAGCAAGTAGCGATGAGTATCTTGACGAATGGTACTACGCCACTTGTTGATGAGCTGGGTAGTAAAACATGTCAGCAGGTCCGTATGCCATAAAGGTGCGA
>NW_001849116.1:7939-17256 GCF_000209065.1 Trypanosoma cruzi | reverse complement strand
AGAGCACGGCGCCGTCCCTCCACGTGCATCCATCGAACGTGACGTTCGCCACGTCGCCCGTCATCGCGCCAATCAGCACCGTCAGGCTCATGCCGCCCCCGCTGAACGTCACGTTGCGGTAGCACAGCCACGACAGCCCGCCGCCCACTGCCTGCGCCACCTCGGGGTACACCATGTCGCTGATGCACTCACCAATCGGCAAAGTGGGCAGTGGCGGCGTGGGCGGCGGCGTGGGCAGTGGCGGCGGCGGAGGGCCAGCAGGCACAGGCGCCGGGACGCACACATCGCCATGCCCTCCAGCAGCGCACTGGCAATTGCAGCCGCTGACAGCCGTCGTCAGCGGGGCAAAGCAGTCGCCGTCCTTCGTGCACTCACCGCACACAGCAACCGTCGTCACGTTGGTGATGCCGTGGAGCTCCAGTTCAGCCGCCGTCGTCACCACCCGTCCCGCGACCGTCAGGCACCCTGCAAAGAACTGGTAGCCGGCCCCAACCCGCTTCAGGAAAGGCACCAACAAACCCGTCGAGCCCATCTTGCAGCCCGTCAGCGTCACCACACTGCTGCCGTCGATGCTCACAAAAGCGGATTCAGTGTCGCAGAACATCGCACCCACTTCCACGTCGTTGTCACGCCAGTCCAGCCAGCTCGACCGTTTAAGAGACCACAAGTTGTCTGCAAAGATGGCGTTGGACACGGAGCCGCTGTTCCCCACCATGCGAAACACGCTGTGATCCGACACGCTGAATCGAGAGTACTGATGCAGAAGGCTTGTTCCGGAGGCCATTGTATTGTTGAGCAGTGCAAAAACAGAGTGATTACTCACAGTGAGGATATTCACGTAGAACAGATGCGTGTACCCATCGAAGCTGCAGTACCGCGTGTACAGCGAGCTGCCACCCACCAACTTCAGCGTCCCAATCGAGTACAAACCAAACGCATCATACCTCAAGGCATGTGCCCTGACGTTGCTGACCAACAGCGAGGACGCAGTCAAAACAAAGTTCTGCAGCAGCACGACGCTCCACGTGCTAATCCTGATGTCCGGCAAATGGACCTCAGAGGCCTGCACCGCATCAACCTCCGTGACGGCGATGTCGCAGTGCAGCGGGAGGGCAAGTAAAAAATAAACGACGGAGGATTCATCACTGTCCGGCTCACGCGGATCAGGACGCCGGCTGACTCGGTCACTCCAACACCTCCAACAAACTGCAGCGCGGCACCCTCACGGAATGTGCACCCATTGAGCGTGATGTTGATGGGGAGATGTAGCGGCATACGATTGAGAAAGAATGTCAGCACAGCACCCACGCCGCTGAATGTCACACCCGCGTAGCAGTGGTGCGTCTTCCACATGTTCAGCGTGAGGCTCGTCAGCGTCTGGTTCACCACGCAGCTCGTGTCGCTGTCGACGGCTCTCTCCGCTACGGGCGGCACAACCGTGTCGGGCACCTCGAAGGGAAGACACGACGCGCCACGCCATCCGACCCTGCAGCTGCACGAGCACGAGCTGCGGTCCACCGACTCCGTCCCGGGCATGTAGCACGCCGCGTCGTCGTTGCATGTGCCGCACCCAAACACCACTACGCCCTCCGGAAACACGCCGTCGTACGACACCTCCTCATCGCCCTGCAGGTTGCACCCCACCACAAACCGCGCGGGTGAATCCACAAGCGTGTTTGACAGAGACATTTCAGCAAAAGGACAGCTATCGTCCACCTGGCGGTTGTGTGCAAGCATCACGGTGCTGCCGCTGCCCAACAGCTGAATTTTGCACTTGGAATGCGATATAATTAATACTGATGCTGCACTCACGCTGTTGCGCGTCACACGCCACTGCGCACCTCCCTCGAGAGTCACCGAGCCGTACAAACACACCAGCGCAGATTCAAAATCCTCCGTGCTGCCAAAAAAGATGCAGTCCGCCACTCTCAGCAGCCCCGCGGAGCTCACGACGGCATCCCCATAAAAATAAATGCCACTGACTGCGCTCATCGTGTTGTTCTCAACGTCAAAGTAGCCGCCATTTTTCACATCAACAGCGTAAATGTAAAAGACGGACTCCACACCGTCATCTTCCTCCGTTATGCTGAGCGTGTTTCCCTTCGCAACGATCCCGCCACCATCAACAACAAAAGTATGGACGAAATAGACTGCGTAACTATTTCCCTCGATGCGGTTACAGAGTAGCAGCAGCGTCGAGTTCGCACCAAAAGAAAAGTTCGAGAAGTAAATGGCGTGGCCAGACCTCGACAAGAGCTTACTGCCCGCCACAAGTATCTGGGAGCTCATGCCAAAATCACCCTCAAACTCCAAAGCACCCAAATCCAAAATCGAGGAGAACACGCTCACGTGCACACACGCGCCACTCCCTCTGATCGACAGGCCAATGAGGACGCACTGCAGCAGCGTGATGTTGAGTGTCTGTTGTGGTGCCTCAAAAAGCGACAGGTCCAGCACGATCGCAGAGGTGAAGGTCACGTTGACGAAGCACAGACCACGCACACCGGGATCAGGATCGTCCACGGAGCTGATGCTGCCGCCGTGCACGCAGCGGACCTCCGTGTCGTCCGCATCGGGGAGCGGGAGCGGCCCAAGGCCGTCCGGAACCGCAGCTGGCAGACACGTGTCACCGTATCCGCCAGCAGCGCACACGCACTCACAGCCACTGATGCTGCTCGTCCTCGCAGCAAAGCACACGGCGTCCACGGTGCACGCGCCACAGTCCAACACCCTCACGGGTATTCTAATGTAGAGGTCTTCTCTGTAATTCGTCACGACAGAGCCCCTTAGCTCGTTGCACATGCCGTAGATGATCGGGCGCGCGTCGAATGACAGTGACCAGATGCTTGTCATGTACGCAGTGGAAGAATAAGAGCCGTACGTAAAACTGTTGTCAAGTATCGACCACACACTCCGATCGCAAAACACCACGCCGTTCTCGTTGGCCACGTACACAACGTAGGCAGTGTGGAACTCGTTGTTGCGGTGCACCAGCCAGCTGTCGTCAGTCACGGTCAGCATGTTTGCAATGAGCATGGCGAAGCCAAGACGGAACGTGCTGGACACAATCTGCAGCACGCTGCCGCCATCCACCGCAACTTCCTTGAACATACACGCGCCATTGTAATATTCGATGCTCGGCGCAATCCATGAGCTGTTCTGTATGGAGAACACGGAGCCGCCGCTGACACGCAGGTCCGACGCAAGAGCGTACATCACATGCATCTGCGACATGACAGCGCAGTTGTCCATGTAGAAGGCGCTGGACAGGTTCACGCCAAGGCCGCGCTCCACGAGGATCGCAGCGCACGAGCCCCCGCCACACGCCAGCGTCGACCGCGTCATGACAAACCGCGTCGACAGAAGCCGGACACCGTCCAGGACAAGCGCGGTGCCGTACCGGGATCCCTCGTGTCCACGGGTCGTCGGCACGTACTGCGACCCGCCAACCGTCGCGCGCAGCGTTGAGTTCGCCAGCAGCACACTCGAGTTCAGCGGCATCGCGCCATGCAGCACGATCGTGCCCTCCAGCGACGTCACATTCGTCATGTTCACGAGGGCGTGCGGCATCGGGCGTGCCGTGCTCTCGCTGAGACCACCAATCCGCAGCTGCGCGCCGCCCGCAAGCACGCAGTGGCGCAGCGTCACGTTCAGCGCGTCAGCGAACACGTCCATCATGCGCAGGTCCACCGTCACAGTGATCGGCCCGCTGAACACCACCGAGTCGAAGCACGCCGTCGCCCGCCCGCCGCCAACCGTCACGGACTCCGTCAGCATCACGCCACTCACGCAGCCCTCCGCGCCGCCACCACCGCCGGCCCTCGCAGGCGGCACGTTGAACGGCAGGCATGCCTCGCCCATGCCGCCGGCACGGCAGCTGCACACGCAGTCGGAGAACGACGCCGTCAGCGCATCAAAGCACGCCAGCGCGGCCGCACAGCCATCGCACGGCACCACGCTCACGGAGGGCAGGCCGGCCATGCGGTAGTCGCCGCTGCTCTGCAGCACCCGGCCGCCGGCACGGTTGCACTGCACCGACACGGCCCCGCTCGTGATCGCCAGCCCGGAGACAAGCGTAGCGCCAGTGGCAGCGCAACGCGCAATCGACACGGTGCCGCCGCTCAGCGTCACCCCCGACAGCGACGCCACCAACGACGCCTCGCCCACCGCCCACACGTCGTGCATGTCCAGCCACCCGCCGGCACCGACAGTCCCACCGTCGCAGCGCACCAGCGACGACGCAACAGACCCCTCAACGCCCACGAGGCGCAGCACCGAGTCAGACACAGTAACACGCTCTCCAAGCACAAGGCCGCCGCCGCTGCTCACAACCGACACGTTCGTCACGGAGAACACCGAGTGGCTCCGCAGACTGAGAATCGACGAGGACGCCACATGCATCGCGGACGCGGTCGCCCCGCCCGACGCCTCCAGCGACACGCCGTCAAACACCACCGCGCTCGACAGCAGGTTCACACCGCCGCCAACGTACACCGCCGACCCGCCCGCCTGCGACGACCTCAGCACGGTGTTGCTCACACGCAGCTGCGACTGCAACAGCGACGTCGCGTGCAGCACAAGCGGCGACGCCACCGCTTCCGTCAGCCCGCTCAGCTGCGAGTAGCGCATCGGCCCCGCCGTCACAATCGTCGAGTAACGGACCGTCACGTTCGTGTGTGCCGGCAGGTTGTGCACAAACACAAGCGAGCAGTAGCTCCCGGACAGCCCGCTCACGCCCACCTCCAGGCTCCGGTCACTCGCCGGCTCGCCGCTGTAGCCCCGCACGTAGATCTGCGCACCGCCGTCGCACACGCAGTTCCTCAATTCGATGCGCAGCGCGCCGGGAATCATCGCCGGCACGTCAAAAACCACAGCCACACCGTTCGTGACAGACACACCGTCCATCAGCACCGTGTCCACGGCGCGGCCAACCGTGATGGCTCTGTCCACCGTACCGCCCCGCAGTCGCACCGCCACCGCATGCACAGCAGGCATCCACGCCGCCGCCGCCAGCGCCAACACAAAAAGCAGCACCGCCACACGCACAGTCGTAACGGCCCTGCGCAACACACGGTGCCGGCTGCGCGGACACGCACCCACCGGAGACCACATCCACCAGCCCAAACAGGTACCAACAGGGCCGTCGTGGTGTGTCGCACTCGCCCCGTCAACCATAACTCCTGCCTAGCAGATCCCTTCCTACAGATGGCAAATCCAGTGAAGCGATTCCACCAGAACGTTATAATACTGCTGCTAATCCTACTACTGCAAGTAATTCCTAACACCTTGAAACGATAGTTGTGATGTTCAAGCCAAAGTATCTCTAACTGCACGGTCAGAAAAGGAAAAGGCAGCAACAACAGCAAATAAACAAAGTGGCACGCAAAAGCATCTGGCCACAGACAGTCCCCACCAAAGCACAACCACCGACAAAAAGAAGCGCAGACACAATCACGCCAGTGACACCATCGCCCTCCCACCGCCCGCGCAGCCTCACACAACCACCATGCAGAATGGCAGGATCCCAGCAAAAGACACATTGCTATTAGCACCGCTCTTGCGACCAAATATTTCTACCACAGAGCAGTCCCGATGCCGTGAAAGACAAACAGGGCCGAGACAGACCCGCGTGGCATCATTACAGCCGGTGGCCATCAAGCGCGTCCGAGAATAAAATGGTGACGCGGAAAAGGGGTGGAGGATTCGCCGTTCACCAGCAGTCAAGACGCCGTTTCTCCCTCACGTGGGTCGGCATTGCACAAAAAAAGCGGCACCATAAGCGCACACGGCACACACAAGAAGGAAGGATGAATAAGTACGGCGGCGGCACTCAGACACGGGGGACAAGAGTCCACATCGATTGTGCGGCCTGTCGACTCATAGACGCCCTGTTTGTAATCACGCCGATGAAGCGCGGCGCGTGTGCCTGCAGTGAAATTAAAGGATTGTGAGTGGAAAGAGAGATGTGGTGCGGTCCTCATCCACCCATGACGCGGCACCTCACTCCATGCGGTCACACGGAGTACACTGTTTCCCAATATAAGTTATTCGTCGTCCATCACTTGAAGATGCTTCCGTTGATCATGGGACTTAGAACACAACAGAAGAAAATGAACATGCAGTAACGCCGTGATACCGTCAGCCGCAATGATTCGCTCACACCGGGGAAATTCTCCGATTATGCCTCGTGTGCACGCACAAAAGCATCCAAATGCACTGAATCAAACCCCAATGTTCTTTACTAAAAATCAAACCACCCCTTTCCCTCCCCAATTTGCTTTTCCCATTTCGGTGGTTGTTCCTTACTTCGGTGAGCTTCGCCCCTTCTGGAGCTTTACGATGATATTGACACTTGGTACTGGCGCCCCTTTTCCTTCCAGAATGCCGCTATTTCACGGCCTTCATCGTCGCAAACACTATTTCGATTGACGGTATGGCATCTCCGCCAGCCAGTCATCGGCGTGCTGTCTGCGTGCTGCACTTAAATAATCCCCCACGACATGTCCCGAGACAATTCCTCCCAACCACTAAAATACGCCGCCAGGCGCTCGATGAACTGCCGCACAGTGCTGGCGGTGGTGGATGCTCACTCGCCGTAGCCATCCGCAGCCCAACCAGCGTCCTCGGATTTGACTCCATGAAGAAGAAAAAGCCGTCCACCAACGGAAATTTCCCGACCTCCGGTATGCACAGCAGCCGATGCTTCATATTATTATTTGTATGTTATTCCATTGCAAGCAACCCACATATAACTCGGCGGGGTGCCCTTCAGAATTCGCCTTCAGCACTGCGTACCCTCCTCCACGGCGTGCTGGTGGCCTCAGCTCCTTGAGTTCCTCTACTAATGCACTGACAAACTCCACCAAACACGAATGCGCGCAAGCCAAACCCTTCCCATACATTCAGACAAAAGAGTACTCCTCTTTCCAAATACCAGCAACAGAAAAAAAATATCTTTCTCACTCATTACGTTTCCCAAAATAGTGCGGTATTCGACGCCCGAGGCAAACAGATATCGGTACGTTAAGAAATCTCTCGGCAACGAATTCTCCTCTTGCTCGGACTATCCTCACGAGCTTTTGAGACGGATTCTCAGAATACCACAGTCCCCCCCCCCCCCCCCGATGTGTAAAGTGATTTTCACCATCCCAAGAATTGATCCCATCCAAGGCATACCCAATGGCAGCAGAGTGCGCAACGAACTCATTCGCATCGAAGGTGTAACGTGGAATCGGCCCCACTATATCCATGCGTTCTTCGACCATCTTCCAGTATTCCGCTTGCTTATCTGTATTCCCATCGCGCTTAATCCATGCACACATCGCCTTCACATCCATCTCGTCGGAGCAATTCGCGATGATTCGCTCGGCTTTTACTTGCGTCTCCCATTTATCACAGTTGCCCAGTTTGGGGGTGACACCACAATCATGCACCATGCAATAAAGAGCAAAAGAAATGTTTCTGGCAGTGTTCCTTTCTTTGTCATATTGTAGGTAATATACCCCTTCATTCCACAATCCCACAAATCATAAAAAACATTCTTGGATGTTTTACTACCCATGTTTTTTGTCACCCTTGGTGTGGTATTGCCAAACACTTACGCCGTACTTCCACCAAAAATGTGCGCGACCACTTGGAGTTTCTCCGCATCGTAGTGGAGCAGCTTGTAGAGAAAGTACGAGCCGGCAGCCATCGACTTCCCAATCCAGGGCGTCCCAATCAACACACGCCGCCTAGGCGTAAAGTAGTTCCCACCGTGACTGCTGAACCATTCGGTGAGATCGCCCTTGACGGTCTGCCACACTCAATCCACCTCACAGTCCACATGGCGAGTCACGAGCGGTTTTACCTTCCTTTTCCACGAGCACGGCCATGCCTTGTCCAAGGTGTGCACCATCAGGCTGGGACGTACTGCAGCGGATTGCCCCACACCGTCATCCTTTTCGAGGGTGTCGCCAACTGCCTTGTAAGTCCATGACTGTTTCGGTTTTCCCTCCTCCACCTTCATTCCCGTCCCCGTTTTCGTTTTCTCGCTGTCAGGAATTTCCACCACATGGCTCCACCTCGCATTTTACAAAGACTCGTATGATCCTCCAGCGTCCTTTCATTCTGCCCCTTGCCTCTCCTTTTCGTCTTCCGTCAGTGCTCAAAAGAAGACTGCGTGCAGTTTCCCCTTGCAAGAGGGGTAACCGTATCCTTTCTTTCAAGGTTCCTCCACTCCTCAGGAAAGGAAACGCCTTCTCCTTCAAATTTATAAATAGCCTCCAATAGTATTTTCCTCATCCAGCTCTTCTTAACACGGCAATGCCGTTGTCATGCCCAATAACACTTCGTCTTGGATAAACATCCTGGATTTCAAAGAAAAACATCTCCATGGAGTAGTTCCCATTTCTATTCACAACCCACTCCTCGCCCGATTCCCTATGAAGAAAATCATTTAGCTCCATGTTGGCTGTGCCCGTGGTTCTCTCCTGCAGGATGTCCTTTACGCTGCTGCTCATGCTCCACTGCGAGCACTGCGCTTCCTCCGCTCTTCCGCGAGCCGCAGCGGGTTGATCTGTGTCACCCTCAAACTCCGTCTCGCTCTTCTCCTCCGACGATCTCCCTGCGGCAGAGCAGTCGCTTGACACCCCTCTTTAGCACCGTGCGCTCTCCTGCGCAAACCAGGCATTGTTTCTCCTTGTCCTCGTAACTGGATTCAGTTAAAGCTCAACACTAACGACCAAAAACCGAAAGGGAAATAAGAAGGGAAAGAAAATATGCACAGAAATGAATCGCAGCCACAAAAAGAAAGTCCTCCACACGGTGTGTGATGCACACCACATGCACGAGGACCACCGAAACGGCGGCAAGTGGGTGCCATTCACCCGGAACAGTGTTTTTGAGAGGCAACGACAACAAAGTGGTGGGCACGGAGGGTTCGCCCACGCACGCCGCTCGCTAAGGTCTCACACCCGTGTGGTACCGCCGTCACCGCACACACTCTGCAAGAGGGCACGGGCACATCGCCGCTGACACACAAAAGTGGGAAGAGAATTCGGTGCAACCGCGGCCACACGCAGAAACTCCAAATCATAGACGCCACAACAGCGATGCATCATGGCAGCCTCCCACGCAGAGAACACAAAAAAAAAAAAAAAAAACGAAGCTCATCGTGACGCAAAAAAAAAAAAAAAAATGGTTGCATATTCTTCCTGCAGAAGTAAAAATATATTTGTGTCAGCCGTTCAGCCCCCTGGTGTCCACACAACACCTACATTTCATTGGGACATTCAGTGCGTTGCTGCACATCTTAAATCCCCTTTTTTCATAGCACC
>NW_001849116.1:0-7839 GCF_000209065.1 Trypanosoma cruzi | reverse complement strand
GCCCTTCGCAAGCCACGCGCTGCCGCCAGTCGTTTTACTGTTGCCTCCACCATCCCACCCGCTCTGCTGCCAGCACACATCACCTCGCACAGCCGGAGAACCCCCGTCCTCAAATCAAAAGCAGGAAAGACATGTCGGCACGTGCAGCTGCTGGGCGGGAGCCTAACCGCACTCGTCCCAGTTACCCTCAACACCACACCACTCACCTGCCTGCACGCCGCCAACATCACACCAGCAACGTGTCAACAAGACACATCGCAAGCTCCCGCCATCCCTCCTCGCAAGTTCCACCGCAGCCACAATCGCGTGTGTGTGACTGTCTGTGTCTGTGCGTGCGTCCTCAGCGTTCACGCCGCTCCAAAGCGACAACGACATGGCGTGTGTGTGTGTGTGTGTGTGTGTATGCATGTGCTTGCGTGTTTGTCAGCGCCTATACTTGCAGAGCAGCTTTGAGGCAAAAGAGAGTCCAAAGGGAGTAACGGCAAACAGCAAAGCGGATAGCAGACACGCAAATTACTCATATCATCACACAAACACACACACGCAGCCCGCGGAAAGGGAGCACTCAACCACAACATGCAAAACAAAACAAAAAGCCGAAGCGTGGGACGACCAGCGCACACACTCTCATTGCTCCCGTAAAGCAAAATCCACACACACAGGGAGAGAGAGAGAGAGAGAGGTCGCCCACTCAATGCAATAAAAACAAAACAGAAACAGTTACGGTGCTCCGCCCATGCAGCCAGGCAGGACGGCAGCGGTGCGTGTGGCTCAAAAGAGAGCGCCAACGGGCCTGCATGGGTGTGCATGCATATATACAATGGGCACATTATGTGTGTGCTTCGTGGGGTGAGGTGAGGGCGAGAGTCCATGCAAGGGGACACACAAAAAATGAGAAGGACGAGTGTGTGGGCGGGCGGTGCACGGCTCTCGCTCCCTCACTCTCACGCGGCCACCACCGCAGCAGCAGCCACACACGCAACAACAAGAAGCAAAGGAAGGGAGGTGGTGTGGGAAACCGCGGTGCTGCTGTCACTGTCGCCAGGCGTCACCGTATCATTTGCCTGAGCGACTGTGACCGGTTTTGCTGTTTGTGGCGCTGCCTCACCGACTGTAAGAGCAACATCAGTATTAGCAGTTTCGGAGCCGTCCTGTGGTTCGTTGTTTGCCTCCTCCACTTTCCTTTCTTCGTTTTCTTTTTTTTTCCTTTCCTGCCCTATCGGAGGATTCTCCCTTTCCTCTTTCAGCCCCATTTTTTCCTTTCTCCGTTGTTTCTTTTCTGATAACATTTTCATTTGCGGTTGCTTTTTTGGCTTCTTTTGGTGCCTCTTTTTTCATTTCTTCCTGTGTTGCTGGTGGTGCTGCTTCGTTTGATTTTGATTCGTCTATTGCTTGTTGGTTTCCTGCACCAGATTGGTCTGCTCCTTCTTTAAGACCTTCAGTTTCCATTAAGTCTGCACCTGTTTCGTGAGTTAATTTCGCTGATTCCTTCTCTGCACCTTGTAATCCTGCTCCTTCTGGAACTCTCGTTTCACCAGCACCTCCTTTTCCCTTAGCCCCGCCATTATTCAACGTGAGACTTCTCTCCTGGCGCTCAACGTAAACGGGTGCAGCAAGCTGAACAATTGCATGATCGTCAAGGGAATTATCGCCATCAACATCACCTCCATCCCGCCCTTCTTTTTTATTGGTTCCTGCTTCCACATCTTCTTCTTCTTCCTCTTCTTCATCGTGATCATCCCCTGAACTCTCGGTACTTGCATTATCATCCTCGCCGTTATCGTTACCCTCATCTTCATTTTCTTCTTCCGCTGATTTTTTCTTCTCCTTTTCTTTTTCTTGTTCTTTTAATATTTCTTCGGTTCTGTTTTTCACCAACTCAGGAGCCTCTGGATGTCTCGTTAACGTCTCTTCTTCTGCAGTTGCTTTATCGGATATTCCTGTATCAGGATTCAAGGATGGTTCCAATCGTCGTCCACCCGTCAAACCAGCGCCAGACCCTGTCTGGCCTTGTAGAGAAGATTCGGGGGTACTGTCATTCTCAAAAGGGCCATCAGCAGCAGCAACGGCATACCGGTGACGCCCCCAACGACGACGGCCATCCGCAACGGCACGCGCACCGTCCATCCCCTGACACACGCATTCCTCAACGGCGGACGCATTCCCACTGCCTCCCGTCCTCCTGCTGACCTTCTCCACGCATTCCCTCCGCAGATAAGCACGCCACCGAGATATCAAATACTCACCCGCACTGCCATCTTCTTCAGCACCGTCGGCCGCCGACACCACCACCGCAGCACCGCACCACAGCACGCAGAGGGCACACACCAGCAGCACACGGCCAGTCATCATCATCGCCATCACTCCTGTCACTTGCGTGCAGCCTTCAGCACAAACTAACTCCCCGTCAACGCAGAGTGAAAGCAAAAGGGGAGAGACAAGTCACACAGCCAGCGCAAAGCCACCTCACAGTAACAACTGGCGGGATCCCGGCAGCGGCGCGCCGTGAAACAGGTGGAATAAGTAAAATTGCAAAACTCGCACACCGCCCTGCAAACCAGAAGTTTTGAAAAGCAACAAAAAAGAAATTAGAAATAACCACACCTAAGGCTCCGGTGCGCATGCACATGAGTGTGTCTGGGATGCGTTCAATGCGACGGATGTGGTGCACAACGCGGAGCACACAGCAGGGCAGCGGAGGCAAATAAAGCAAAACACAATCAATATTTTATCCTATTTAGTACATCAGACCACAAGAGACGCACAAAAATCCCCGCGGTTGAGTGCTGGCACGCACAGCCCGCACACACCTCTTCAGCCCACAGCGGTGTACGCCAGCGCGGATACGGCCAGCAGCAGCGGGGCACACACCCACGAAGAGCTGCTGAGGCTGCCGTCGATTTCCCGAGGATGTGACGGTGCGCGGGTGGTTGTCGTGGTTGAGGCCTCTGCATTCATGGCCATATCACTTGGTACCCGTGTGGTAGTCGTCGTAGTTGGTGCCTCTGTCGTAGTAGTAGTCGTCGTAGTGATTGTAGTCGTAGTCGTGGTTGGTGGCTTTGTCGTATTCGTCGTACCTTGTCCCACTGCCTTGTTTGCTGGGCGTGATGACTCTCCCGCAACGGCCGACTCACTTGATCTCGGATCGGTCGGGCTTTGTGTCCTTGCCCTATCAGGAGGCTGATCTGGATTATGTCCCGCAGCGGAACCATCTCGTCCCTGTACCACAATGGTCTGAATTGCTTGGGTTAGCTTAGTGTCTGCAGGACTTGCTGAATTGATCCCCGGAAATTGTCCCTCTGGTAAAGTGGAACCTCGACCGGAGTTTTGGGCAACATCTTCACCACCTGCTTTCGCGCACAAAGATGGGCAGCAGCACAGGGCGAGCACCAACAGGGCGCACAGCAGACGGCACGTCATCATCGTGAGTGTGGTCGTTCAGTGGTGTGGAGCTGATCTGCACAGTGAGGGACATGGAGAGCAACAGGGGAGACGAGAGGTGCGGCAGACACACAGAGGGCACACCACATGAGGAGAGGGGAGCAGCCAGGCATGCACCGTACGCCGCACACCACGCACGAAACACACTCCAATCCACGGCAGCAGGCACACACACAAACCTGCACTCTGTAATACTTATATTGTACAATTGTTGTGGTCAGTGCATGCGGTCACACACAAAAGGAGTGAGAAAAGAGGAGAACACTACGGCTAGACATCAGACTGTAGGCTACCAGAGGGACGAAAAAGGCAAGAGGGCCGCGCCGCGTCGGCAATCGGTGCGTCACATGCCTGCGGGCCAGTCGCTTTGTGTGGCTGGTGTCGCTCCCTGTGATGCATCCACCCTCGTAGCCCCAGAGGGTGGAACGGCCACCGCCAAACCAAACACAGCTGTCAACAAACACGGCGAGGAGGGCACACAAAGTCACGCCATGCACCAAGGGGGCGCATCAAGCCCGCAAACAGTGCGCACCGTTCCAACACCGCAGGGTCCTCACGTACGCACGCACCATCCTCCTCATTCCTTATGTTCGGCACATTGCCGCCACGTCCGACACCTGCACCTCACAATACCAGAGGGAAAAACAAAACAGCTGAAGCAGCAACAACAACAAAACTGCCACCTTGTTGCGCTGAGGCCACTGCACGAAAGGGTGCGCCGAAGATAGGAGTCCATCGCGCAAGAAGCGGAAAAGAGCCCAACGAGACACCCAAGAGCCACACGTTGGCAGTCTTGTCGGGGCTGCCTCAACGCAACCACAAAAAATAGTGCCGCAACCACGGAGCCATGCACCCTGACCCACAGCGTGTTTTCCCAATCAGAACAGCAGGGACAGAGGGAATTAATACACACTACCCACAGTGCAGCAGAGCACCCGAAACACACACAGCCAAACAAAAACGAATGCAAAAAATCGGGAAGGCAAGAAAATAAAAAAGGTGCATACAGATTGAAAGCCAAAGCACAGAAATTATTTGAGGTCCACATTCTCGCAATGACGCACACGCACAAAAAAAGCAAAGACACAAAAACAAGCAAAAGTGTAAAAGATAAAGCCGCATGCACCAGTTACGGAGGCAGAGGCAGTCGTCCCTGTACTTCAAAGAAACAGCTACTGGCACGACACCGCATCCATTGGAGCACATTTCCTTTACTTTTTCCTCATGATTAGAGTACGGTGATTTCCCCTCGTCCCAATCGCATCAAAAAACGCGTGTATACATGTGGTGCTGGGAAATGTCTTTTCTCTCCATGTTACTTCGTTCACACACAGTTTCCACGGAAGTTAGACCCTCTAAGCAAAAAAAAAAAAACACCTTTTCCCAGAATAACAAACAAGGCAATAAAAGACCGGTCATTTTGCCCATCACCCGCAAGCAAAGAAGGACATGGTGAATGCAGTGAGTGTATTATAGCGTTATTGCTACGGTTTTGCACATATTGAGTGCGGGGCCAATGTGCCAAGTAAATACTGTCGCCCTGCCGCAGTTTGATTGCGCCCAGCCGCCGCGGCTGCTCAAAGAGGCACCACCACTACCGCCGCAGCGACCACAACAAGAAGCACAAAGGGAATGAGGCCAGCAGTAGCAGCAGCCACACCGCCATAACTGTCGGCCTGCTGTACCAACGCATCGGGTATCGCCTGAAAATCGTCGCTGTTGACGGACGGAATCGGAGTGGCAGGCACGGAGACACTGGGAACCACCGCTGGGCAATCCGCCCGCGGGTCGCCCTCCGCTCGTGCAACGTCCTCGCCGGGTGATGGCGCAAAAAAAAAGCGTCGGGGCCGGAGGCTCTGTTGGCTCCCTCGCTTCCACTGCCATATCTCCTCCCTCGCCGCTGAGTGTTGTCCTCAGTTTCGGTCCGCACCCCCGGTTCACCCCTCGGACCGGCATGAGGGCCACCACAAGCGACACCCGCAGCCGAAGCACCGGGAGGCTCCTTTTCAATGGAGGCACCAGACGCCACAGGAGACAACTGTGGGCGAGTATCCTCCGGAGAAGGCGACCCTGAAGCAACCGCAGACTTTTCTGCTTCCTCCTCTTGCTCGTCACCCTGTCCACCCACCAACGCACTCGGAACGACAAGACTGCTGCCGTTGGCGGCAATGGTGCACACCTCGCCGTACCTCGGGCACTTGATCTTCCCATCTTTCCTAAAATATATCAACGTCACTGGGATGTCAGTTCCCTCAGGGCAAGGCTGAAACCCACTGCTGCCGAGGTGCCTCTCCTTCACTGTGCCCTCCTCACACGACACCTGCGCGCACACTCCCTTAACGCTTTTATGGCAATTATCGTCCTTCGTCTCCAGTAATTCCGCGTCCAGGCACCACGAGCCGCCGCCAGTCAGCGACCCACGGAGATAATACACATTTTCGTCCGAGCACGTCCTGTACGTTGTCCCAGACGATATTTCGTGAAATTCGGAAGATACGACAGGGCAAACATCCTTATCCGCCAGACTCTCCTTCTCTTCAACGATGCTTGCGGTGCACGTCCCAACGTGACGGCGGTCGAAAGTGCAGCAAAGCGTCTCTGTGTCTTTAGCATCGCAGAACATGTGAGGATACTTGGTCAGAAATCCATGGCTTCGTTGCAGTTCTTCTCCAGGAAGTCGCAGCCACTGCGGTTGCCCCAGCTCATCGGCTCCGCCATGCTCCAATTCACGCTGTATTACTCCATATCCGCAAACACCGCCATCGTCAGATCCGTGTAGTGGCCAGCACCGACTGTGGGAGCCATCAGCTCGTCCCGCGCGTGGCGTCCCTTCCAGTGAGGGATCGCTTTTTCCCGAGGGCCATCTTCGTCCTCCAGCACCATGCCCTCGAGAGACTTACAACCAAAGTGCGCTTGCGTATTCGCCTTAACGTGATTCCCTGCCACCATCCTGCGGTGCGTCCCACGCACACTTCTCTCTGGCTTCTTCACCAGGCTCTTTTCTTCCATTCTCTCCTGGCTGAACCCAAGTGCATGCGCAATTTCGTGTGCGGCAACGCGAACGCTCCACGCCGTGTCAGTCATGTACTTCGGGTCAAGGTTCATGGCGCCAATGTAGGGGCGAAAATCCGTCAATGTGTTACACGTGGCCGCCCACACAGCCCTGCTATTCGTGCCTGATGGCCTAGCAGCAGCGTAGATGATAAAATCTGCATTCGGCACACCGTCACTCTTGTGCCTGGTAGGAATCGTAAAGTGGCTGCACGGTCCATTCACAGCCCTCGGTACAGTTATCGTCCCACCAGTGGGTTTCAAAAGGAGTCGCTCAGTGTGTATTTTGACAGCGCCAGGGAGAATCTTTCAAGTGTGCGATTGTTTCTTTGCCTCCGTCAAGACATGCTCTGGTGTGCATGATACCTTGTACCCCAATGCATTGTAGCACTCATCCTCTACCTCTTCGAAGTAATTCCTCTTGTTCGTGCCTCTCTCCAGATCCTCCGTGGACACCGCAATGCGGATCGGCTCCCAGCCACTGTCGTCATCCTGTGTGGCGACGGTGTATGCCTGCATGGCGCCACGCCCCTTACGCGGCACTTCGCGCACAACCGCGGTCGGCAGCGGACCGCTCCTCCTTATCATCACTTCATATCCACAGCGGTACTCCAGAGCGGGTGCAGCGGCAATACACCCACTGGCGCAGTACATCAGCAGCAAAACCACCAGTGGGAAAGGCGGTGTGGCATGGCGTGGCTGGCGCATGGCTTGAGTAAATTGCATTTCTTGTTTTCGTGTGAGCAGCAGCAGCAGTAGCAGTGCAGTCTGGGTGTGCACGGAGAGAGAAAAAGGAAAAAGAGGGAGAAGAAAAAGAAAATAATTTAGTGCCATTCATGCGCCAAAATGTGGCACAAGCAGCGGAGTAACAGGAGGCCACAGAGGCAGCCATACATACCGCGTGCGCACCGACTCCATCAATGGGAGAAACCGTCAACCCGTCGTCGAGAAAACGTCCATCACCGTCGCACGCATTTCTTATCGGCCACAACGCTCCCTACACGCGGAGTGCTTCGTCTGCTCTCCTTGCGGTGTAGCAATAATTGTGTGGCCGGCCACTTAACAGCCACCAATTGCGCAGCGTCAGTTCCAGGTGCAGGAGCATCGCACAGGGCTCTCTCCTTCTTTCCCAAGAGTTCATAAGGGTAACGCCACCGCACGGCAACCCCAATTGTGATGCGCAGCCCTGAGGCGGAGATGCAAAAAGTCATGCGGAAAAATATGTTTTTACTGCTTCTCTCGGGATGCTCGAAAACAGACGTGACGGCGTTGCAATTATCATGACAGTTTCTTCCGCAATGCCACTGGCAAAAGGGTTACTGTGAGCCCACGGCGTGAAAGTCACCG
>NW_001849115.1:12718-17055 GCF_000209065.1 Trypanosoma cruzi | reverse complement strand
TTTTTTCTTTTTTTCAATGCTGTTCCCCTTTACTGTTCAATTTGTGGGGGGGGGGGGAGAAGAAGAGGAGATGAGACAATAAGAGTAACGTACTCGTGATAAATAAATAAATAATAAATAAATTAATGATGATACCTACAACACTGCGAGGTGTTAATAAGGAAGAATGTCCATTATTTTCATCGGGGTAAAATATGAAATAATAAATAAATAAATAAGAAAAACGGTGTGGTGTTTTTGTTGCTCTCATTATTCGGATGATTCCTCAACAGAAATGTATATATATATATATATATATATATGTGCTGTCTCTGTTGGCATGCTGCATTGATTAGGATGAAAGTGCCTGAGTGGAAGAAGATATGGCGTTTTTTTGTATAGATTGTGTCAATTTGGGGACTTGCTATTTTTGGGCAGCCTTATCGAAGACTGGTCGTCACTCTTGTTGACCTTTCCCTCTTTCCCTTTTCCCCTCCTTCTTTCTTTTTTTTTTTTTTTTCATTCTTTTATGCCTATTGCATTCAATGGCATTTAAACAGGAGCGATGTGCACGTGGGTCTCTTTTAGTTCGGTGTATTTCCCTTTTTGATTATTCTTTACTCCTCGACTGTCATCGAGTGCACCGCCTGCCTTTGTGCATGTGCGTGTGGCTCTCCGCTTTGCGGAGGAAACAATGCAGAGGAAGGAGAGAGAAATCAAGAATTGCGTCCTTTTTCTTTTTTCTTGTTTTTTTTTGTTTGTTTTTCTCTTTTCTGCCTTTCAAGAAGGAGAGTGTGAAGGAAGGCGAGGGGTGCAACGCAACGCCAAGCGCCGAATCCACCACAGCAACAATTCATACATATATATAAAGAAGGGAAAAAAAAAGAAAAAGAAAAACTGTCACACGAGTTGAAGCAATAAAGAAGGGGGAAGTGGGGAGGTGGACGAGGAAACAAACAAACATAAGGAGGGACATATACGGACGCAAACATGTTGCCAGTGTCAATGAATGAGAATAATAGACGACCGGGCTCAAGGAACAACATGATGAACGGTGGTATTGGGAGCGCTGTTGCTGCTCCGGCGTGGGAGGGATTCGTGGGACGTGGCTTGCCCAAGGCAGATGTTGCAACATCAGCTACCCCGACCAGAAATGCGCCGGCGTTAGCAGCAGCAGCAGCAGCAGCGGTACAGCAAATGCGGTCCCCCACTGTGACAACGCACCAGCCGTACCGTGGGGTACCACCCTCTATGTTTGGGGTAGAGTCCGAGCTTGAGGGGTATACGGGTATTAACATGGAGAATCTTGTCACCGTCAAGGCGGCGTACAAAACAGGCATTGCGCGATCATCCGGTCCCATTGCATCAGGCCACGCCTCGTCGGTTTTGCATCGCTTTTCGCAGCGATCCCCTATCGCCGCCCTTGACAGCAACGATCCCCAAGTGGGCCCAATTGGTGGTCTCTGCGGGACGGCGGTGGCTTCAATATCAACACAAAGCACAATGAATGGCAATGGACCCACCAGTACTGTGCCCCCTGCGGCTGCGGCGGTATCAGTAGCAGCAGCCAATCGTAATATTCCAGCGCGTGTGGGAATAAATAACAAGCGCATGTCGAATATTGATTTAGTCGAACGATCCGGTGGGGACGGAAATAATACAGGTGCCGATATTTACCGATGTCCCGTCGCTTTACGGATTGTTGAGACTGAGGAAAAACATTTGAATTACACGGGCGTGGAACTTTATGCATCAGAAATAAATATGGGGGAGACGGCAGAACGTGAGCGGCGTCTTCAGCAGCGACAGCGCCAGGTGCAGTATGGCAAGGAGACTCTGGGGTACAGTAACTATCTTCGAGCTGTGCCATCTCGCTGTGATCGTGAGTTCCGTAACCCAATGCACCCCATAACACCACGTCCCGAATATGACTGTAGTAAACGCACATTTGACAGATATTTAAATGTCTGGCGGCGACAACTGCATCTCTGGGATGATTATGATCCCAATAATCTGGAGCCGCAGTATGTTCGCATAGGCATTCCCACCTTGCGGGCTCTGGGCTTGGAGTTGCCACCAAGCACACCGGAAGGTCAACAAAACGCACTAATTTCTTTTACATCTATAAATGCAGTAGGTGGTGCATCTGCGTGTACCCCGGTAATGCTTCGACACACACGACGGGAACAGCCTCTCTCTGCGGGACCGTACCAACGGACAGTGGGGTATCAACAAGGTGGTAATGTTGCCGCGGGTGGGGCTCCACCCGCATCCTTGTGTGCCCCTTTGCACGCTCGCCCATTAAGCAGTGGCGGCGGTGCCAGTTGGTCCATCACGAATACTCCACATACACCATATCATGGCAGTACACACTCCACAAGCAGTTATCCACCACCTTTACTATCTGTACTAGCCCAGCCAACCATCTATTCACCTCATTGGGGAGATTCCTCCCGGCATAGTTCACCCAATCCACATAATTGTCAACGCGGTAGTATATTTGCCTATCATAATTCAGGTGGTGTCGTGGCTCCAACTACAACAACAACAACAACAACAACAACAACAACGGCAGCAATAGCACCTCCAACAGCGCCTGGCAATGCCTTGTATTGGGAAGGAGGCACTGCGTATCACAGTAACACGAATAATAACGCGGGGTATGCGTACCGCAGCTACAGTTCCCCGTACGGTGGGCACCGGTACACGCCACATTCTACACCAAATCAACATCACCCTTACTACGCTGGAAGTACCGCGGCAGTAAATGTTACTGTTGGCAGTGCCAGGACCATGACGAGTCCACTACCAGTGTGCGTTGGTCAAGAAACGTGGGGCAATCCACCGCGGCAGCTGCATCCATGATAACAAGGAAGTAGAAGACGTTGCGTGGTTGTTGTTTTGTGTTTTTCCCCTCTCTCTCTCTTATATCAAAAAGTAACATTATTACTGGAAGGGCAAACACAGACGGAAATAAAGAAAACTTGAAGCAAACATCACCAAAGAAAAGAAAAGAAAAGAATATATATATATATATATATAAGAAGAACGTGAAAGGAAGAAAGAAAGGAAAGTGAAAGATACATTTACATTTGTATTTACATATTTATTTGGAACAAAGAGGAAAGAACATCATTTAAGTAAAAAAGAAAGAAAGAGAGAGAGAGAGAAATAATAATAATAATAATAAGGAAGAAAAGACGAATGAAGAGGAAACATCGTCCAAGAACGAGTGAATTATTGCTGCAGAGGGAAGTGAAGGGACAGAGCGGCACGCAGAAATACATTTGTATGTTATATACATTTATGCATCCATGCTTATTTACTTACACATTATATTATATTCCATTATATATAGAGAGGGAAGGAGAGAGGTGTAAACTTTAGAAGGAAAGAAGGCTGTAAATTTCTTTGGATAAAAAGCGAGAAAAGAAGGAAAGAGAGGGAGGGAGAGAGAGAGGTGGGAGGTGGGAGGTGACGGCAATGAAAGGGAGCGATTATTCACGTACTTCTATTTTGTTATGATGATTATTATTATTATTGGCCCGTCTTTTTCTTTTTTTTTTTTTTTTTGTGTGTGTATATGTGTTTTGTGCGTTTTGTTTTGTTTGTTTGTTTGCTTTTTTGTTTTGTCCTGCAGCGAGTGTAAAATACACACAATGAGGCCTACATGTGCTTCCGTGCAAGTAATGACGCATACAGACATGCAATTATTAGTGTTGTTTACTTGGTAGGGGAAATATCAAATTTGTTTTTTTTTTTTTCTTTTTGTTTTTTGTTTCACTTGGATATTTCCTATGTTACTGTTTGGCGTCTTATTTATTTCCTTTCTTTAATGTTAATTTGTTGATGTTCCACTCCATTTCCCTCTCACAGAAGTTATGTTACTGTTGCTGATAATGATGATTGCATTTATTTATATTTATTTATATTTATATATGCGTACAATGAATATGTTTTGATATGTAAGTATTCTTGTTGTTATTTTGCTTTGGATGTGTGTGTGCCTTTAAAAAAAAAAAAAAAAAAAAAACTGAAAAGAAATTAGAAGGATGTGAATAAAAGGCATGTAATTAACCGCCTGTGTATTGAAAATATTTATATATACGTTTAACATGTACACATTTCTACGCACCAGATGTTTGCTTGCGGCCACATTTTTTGGTGCGTCACTGGGCGGGAGTGAAGGAAGAAAATATTGGGACAGGGCGGGAAAAGGAAAGAAAAGGGCCAAACAGGACAGAGTGGGGGGAGGGGGGGAAGGGGGAAGGAATGCGGAGGGAAGAAGGGGAGGGGGGTGAATAATTCACGTGACGTGGGGGGATGTTTGCTTTTTTGTTTTTGTTTTTACATTCATT
>NW_001849115.1:0-12618 GCF_000209065.1 Trypanosoma cruzi | reverse complement strand
GTGTGTTTGAGGTGGCGGTGGATTTCTCCATGCCTCTTTGTCCCCACAGTACACCCGGGCACCCATGACACCTGCATGTATATGATGTACCGTGTCTCCAGCTGTGGGCGGGGTTGAACCCCTCTTCCCTTCCCTTCCCTTCCCTTCTGTGCCCTAACCGCTGCCGTCACGAGATTCATTGCCGCCCCCATCTCCCCGCTGCTTTTTTTTGTGTGTGTTGTTTTGCTTTGGGACTGAAGGGAGGGGAGCGAAGGGCGTCTTTTTTTTTTTTTTTCGTTTGCGCTTTTCACTTCCCTTTTGCCGTGCGGGAGTGGAGGAGCGACGGCAGCAACAACAACAACAAAAAAAAAAAAAAAAGTGCGGGAAAGTGGGGGACGGCGGTGATGATTTGAATGGAAGGATTTACTAATATACATGTAAATGTACATACATATTTATATACATTTATTTATATTTTTATATAAGTGTTGGAGGGGAGAGGAAATAAGGCATGTTGATATTTTTATTGTTAAATAAAAACGAGAGAAGAAAAAAAAAAAAAAAAGAAATGAAATGAAATGAAATGAAGTCCGGTAAGAAGGAGGTGGAGGTGGACGGAAATTTATTTTCTGTTGTTTTTTACTCACTTGTTTGTTTGTTTCTTTTTTTTTTTTTTTTTGTAGGAGATGTACAAACAGACATTTGACAACAGATGAAGAAATGGATGGGTGATGGGATTTAAAATGTGCCTACATGTGTGTGTATGTGTGCTGGTAATTATTCTCGACTGCTTTTTTCTTTTTTTTTTTCTTTTTTTTTTTTTCTTTTTTTTTTTTTCTTTTTTATTTGCGTGTATGTATACTCACGTGTGCGTCATTTTGCACGCCCACCAGTTCTTGTAATCTTTTTTGTTGTTTTTTCTCTTTTTTTTTTTTTTTTAAAGCTACCATTTTGTTGTTGTTGTTGTTGTGCCTGTGTGTTTGGCTTTCCCTTTACCGTTGGATGAAATGAAGACACATTCTTTTCTTTTTTCTTTTTCTTCTTTTGGCCGCTCTTCGCTTATCCCTCTTTTCGTGTGCATTTGCGCACGACGTTTGGCTGAGCCGTGAGGGGAAACAGGATAGCATACAGACGCATAGGTATACAGGCATATAGGGGTGAGAGGGAAAGAAAGCGAGAGAAGAGAAACCGTTTTTTTTGTTTTTGTTGTTGTGGTGGTGGTTGTTTGTTTGTGTGCGTGCTTTCTTTTTCTGCCTCCTCATCGCCGACACACGGACAGACAGGCAGAAATATATTTATTTATTTATAAATACAAATTACATAGCAGCCAGGAGGAACAGCAGCAGCAGTAGGAGTAGTAGCCAAGAAGAAGCCAAGGGAGAAAGCATGTCAAAGGCATTGCCGCCCATTAAACCGTTGTCGCCGCGTGGGCGTGATGCGTACAACGGCTCTGGGCGTCCCCGGACGGCTCTACAAACCCCGCTCACCCCTCCGGAGGGGAACGCGCGAGTCCCAACAGCAACAACAACAACAGGGACGGCTCAATCCTCCACAATACGTTTTCTCTCTCGAGAAGTGGGGTTTTCGCTGGGCCCGGTGCAGGATCGGTTCTTGCCGCCGTACAACGACCTTGAGGATCCACACCTGGCGCAGTACTGGGCCCGCCGTGAGGTGCTCATAAGAGAACTCGCCGAACGAAGGCATGAGTTGCAACGACAACGGCGGCTGGAGCGGAGACGCCGCGAGATGTTACGTCGGCGTTTTGAGCGACGTCGGCGGCGAGAGTTAGAGGATCTTTCCGCCAAAAAGGGATACGCGTCGCAGCGGCGAGAAATAGAGGAAGAGGAGCAGGAGCGGCAGCGTTCTGCGAGAAGTCGTCAGCCACATCCTCCCCAGGCCAACAGATCCTTCAGCGGTAGAAACCGATCATGGGGACGAGGGTATGACGTTTCCGCACCCAACAATCGGCCCGCCACGGCATCTTGTGGCGCCATTATGGATTACAGTAAGAAAACCCCACCTTCGCAGAGACAAACGAGTGCGAGGAAAGCCAACCAAGAATCATCTCTCCACACAGCCGTGCATCATCGTCCATCCAGGGAGATGCCCACAGAAACGAAGAAGACGGCAAAAGCGGACACGTCAGCATACAAAAAAAGAGTAAATTCAGCAAAAGCCGTCGCGGCGGCAAAAATAAGGGCCGCCGCAGCAAAAGCAGCGGCAGACACACTAGAGAGGGGGCCCAGCGAATCTCAATCTTCCCTAAACACACCGATAAAGTGTAAATACCCGCAGGAGGCTGACACGAGGACGGAAGCACCAGCGCAACCAAAGTCTTTTAAGAAGGCCGATGTATTCAGTAACTTCACCGCATCCACATCTTCTTCATCTTTATCCTCGTCGTCATCATCGCGCAGATTCAGAAGAAATGGAAGGCGGCAGCGGAACAACAAGTATAACAGCAACAAAAAATCTGCGGCATCCGCCCGCTCCGCAAAAAAGAGGGCAGCGTCGCCACTCTCGTCAAAGGAGTTCCAGGCTGTGGTAAATGCAAGGCGTACCACGCCAAGGTATGACGAGTACGACGATGACTATGAGTCCGAAACACCCGCTTCCGCTAAGAAGCGGCCCGCGGTGCTCTCGTCAAAGGAGTTCCAGGCTGTAGTGGATGCAAGGCATGCCACGCCAAGGAATGACGAGTACGACGATGACTATGAGTCCGAAACACCCGCTTCCGCTAAGAAGCGGCCCGCGGTGCTCTCGTCACAGGAGGTCCAGGCTGTGGTAAATGCAAGGCATGCCACGCCAAGGAATGACGAGTACGACGATGACTATGAGTCCGAAACACCCGCTTCCGCTAAGAAGCGGCCCGCGGTGCTCTCGTCAAAGGAGTTCCAGGCTGTAGTGGATGCAAGGCATGCCACGCCAAGGAATGACGAGTACGACGATGACTATGAGTCCGAAACACCCGCTTCCGCTAAGAAGCGGCCCGCGGTGCTCTCGTCACAGGAGGTCCAGGCTGTGGTGGATGCAAGGCGTACCACGCCAAGGAATGACGAGTACGACGATGACTATGAGTCCGAAACACCCGCTTCCGCTAAGAAGCGGCCCGCGGTGCTCTCGTCACAGGAGGTCCAGGCTGTGGTGGATGCAAGGCGTACCACGCCAAGGAATGACGAGTACGATGATGACTATGAGTCCGAAACACCCGCTTCCGCTGATGAGCAGCCCGCGGTGCTCTCGTCACAGGAGTTCCAGGCTGTGGTAAATGCAAGGCGTACCACGCCAAGGAATGACGAATACGATGATGACTATGAGTCCGAGACGTCCGCTTCCGCTAATGAGCAGCCCGCGGTGCTCTCGTCACAGGAGGTCCAGGCTGTGGTGGATGCAAGGCGTACCACGCCAAGGAATGACGAGTACGATGATGACTATGAGTCCGAGACGTCCGCTTCCGCTAATGAGCAGCCCGCGGTGCTCTCGTCACAGGAGGTCCAGGCTGTGGTGGATGCAAGGCGTACCACGCCAAGGAATGACGAATACGATGATGACTATGAGTCCGAGACGTCCGCTTCCGCTAATGAGCAGCCCGCGGTGCTCTCGTCACAGGAGTTCCAGGCTGTGGTGAATGCAAGGCGTACCACGCCAAGGAATGACGAATACGATGATGACTATGGGTCCGAAACACCCGCTTCCGCTAAGAAGCGGCCCGCGGTGCTCTCGTCAAAGGAGATCCGGACACAGGTGAAATATAAGGCTTCTTCAAGTTCCTCCATATCTCGTAGCAGTACGAGTTCGCGTTCGGGTGATTCAGATTCGGATGAGAGTGGGCGGGGGGACCCTTATCACGAGTTGGGTGATGCTTCAGGAAAACTGAAGGGAAACCAGAAAAAAAAAGTGACCGCCAGTGCTAATGGGTTAAGTCCAGGTGTATCTTTAAATAAATCAGCCAAATTTTCTACTTCGTCCCCAAAGAGCAATAAAAAAGGGCTCAGTGAGAATCACATGGTAAAAGACTCTAGTCATGTTCACGACGAGTATTAGCAATCCCCAGGTCGAACACACTAGTTTAAGAAAGTGTCCTTATTATTATTATTATTGTTTTCCTCGTTGAAGACGTGAAAGAAAGATGGAAAATCGGTGGATGAAACGAAAAAGATGAACGCTGAGCCGACGTGAGGGATCTAAAAGCGGCGATGCGGCAGTGCACATTTGCTGGAGGGTGGTGGGCCAGTAGGGACGACGTGCCATCGCTGCTCATCTATAAACGAAATACTCGAAAGTTAAACTGTGTGAGTGAGTATGTATGAATATATATACATTGACACATATGGACAGAGAAAAGAAGAGGAGGATGGTGAATTGCCGCTCTTAGAAAATCATTTTGGATTTGTCTGGGTCTTCTACCAGCCACCACCTCTTTTTTTAATTTTCTTTCATATTTCTTTCTCTTTCTCTCTCTCTCTTTTTGTTTTTTTTTTTTTACTATTTGTATCTTTTGCCTTGAAAGTGATTATGTAAACATATTTATTTACGTCTTTTTTTTTTCTTCTTTCTTTTGTTTGTTTGTTTATCCCTTTTGGTATTTGTGCGTGGGGATTGTTTTTTAACTTATTTTATGTGCTGGTTTCATGTGGATTGCGTGGGAGGATGGCAGTGAATTGACAGGAAGACAAACGAAGAATGGTGAAGGGAAGCTGAATTAAAAAGGAAAAGAAAAGAAAAGAAAAAAAAAAGGAAAATGGGGAATATTGGCAGGAACAATACAGCACAATTGGGTGGAGGGAGAGGGGAGCTGTGCAACAGGCAAGAAGTAGATATTTCTCATGTAAAAATAAAATCAAATGAAGTAAGGAGAGAAGAAAACGTATGTTGAGGGAATGAGGCACATATTGACACAACAACGCAGACAAGGGGAGTGGGGAAACATACATACATACATGTGCATGTATATAAGGAAAGAAAGTCATTTTAAAAGCAAAGGAAGAAGATATGAATAAATAAATAATGGGGTCGCCCTGTTCTGCTCAGAAACGAAGGTAAACACAAAAATTGTTGTTACTTCACTCAATTGTTCTCATTCCTTCTTTTTTTTTTTTTTTTTTCTTCTTTCTTCCTTTTCATCCCTGTCCATCCGCCTTTCCCGTGCCGCCTCATTTCCTCCCCTTTTTATTACATATCTTGGTTACTTGCATTTGCCTGTACGCATCCCTCCTTTTTTTTTTAAAGAGATTTGTTTATTTATTTATTTATTTATTTGTGTGTGTGTGGTGGTGTAGGTGTAGGTGTAGGTGTAGGATGTTGTTATCGTTTTCGTCATTGCCGTTTCTTTTTTTTTTTTTTCCTTCTTTGTTGTTTTTGTTTTTTCTCTTTGTGGTCTTCTCCTGTTCGCGAAGGGAAATATTCACACAATTCACATGTGCTCCGTCACGGTGGCCACATCCACGTCCGTCTGTGCCTGCCGGCGTGAATATGTAAAAAAGCGGGGGGGGGAAGGGCAAACCAAAAAATAAAAGTATGCAAAAATAAATAAATGGAGGAGAAGTGGGATGGGCTTCACACTTTTATTTCGTTGTTGTTCCTCCTTTTTTTTTTTTTTTCTTATGTACGTCTTTTTTTTTTCTTCTTTCTCTCTGTGTTTGTGTGTGTCTGCCTTCTTTTGTTGTTGTTACCCACTCACCCTTTGTGTGTTTGCTGGCCTTTTTTTTTCTGTCTCTCTGTGTGAGTGTATGTGAGGCACTCTTTCCTTTTCTTTTTCTTTTTCTTTTGTTTGTCTATTGACGCTGCCATGCCCACCGCACACACACATACAAAAAAAAAAAAAACGAGTAGTTTTCATCACACGCCGGTCTTTCCCTTGATTGGGACGAGCGGAGAAGATGAGTAGCGATCCTTTTCGGGATGCACCCGCCACGGGGGGCGATGGAAAAGGGGTCGTGGAGGGCATTCGACAGCGACGGGAGAAGCTCGAGCTCTACCAGTCCCATTCACACAAAATGAAGTCACTCATGATGAACAGCGCGGGGATCCGTAGTGGGTTGAGCACAAAAAACGAACGCGCGCTGAACCCCATATGGACGAACTTCCCTACAAAGTGCGTCAAGCCTATCCGCTCCGTGGAGGAGATGCGGGAAAAGTTGCAGTACTTCACGAAAAGTGATGATGTGATGGTGGTGCGGTACCATCAGAATCGTTGTACCGCCTGCAACGCCGTAGACAAGAGCTTTGAGTTTCTCTGTCACCAGAGCGCCGACCGACTTCCAAATCTTAAATTTTACGAGATCAACAAAGACGAGGTACCGGAGCTGACAAAAAATCTTGTGCGCTACCCGCAGGTGAAGGGATTTAGTGGCGGGCACTGGACGGACCTGGAGTTTAAGCCTCCCGCCGATTTTCGCGAGGAATTGTACATGGCGGTGGAGAGGGAGGTGAAGCGTCGCAAGGACGAGGCTCGGCCCGTCACGGCGCTCGAGGCGGAGGAGATGTATTTTTCCGCCGCCGGTCCCTCCATGCTGGAGGTGCTCGAGGAGTCCATTGTGAAGTTTTACGTCAAGTCGCAAGTGCGACTGCATAACTACTGGAAACAGGTCTCGGTGCGGCGATCGTGGTTCTTCAAGAAGTTCATTGAGCCTAAGGTTGAGGAACGCTTGCGGGAGGAGTGGCAGATGAAGTCGTTGTTTGGAGAAAAGATTATGTACGGCCCGGAGCCAAAAATAGAGGAATTCTGAGCAAACAGAATGTGAGAGTGGGTGGGGACAAAGCAAGAGAGGTGTGAGGGTGTATGAAAAGGGGGTTGGGGGTAGGGAGTCACGGCCCGAAGACTCCGCCAAACACGGAACTAAAAGATGCCGCAAACCAATTGGATGCAGGTGCCGTTTAAACACCGTGCGGTGCAAGAGGAGGAGGGTGTTGCTGCCAGAGTGGGGAGAAATGGTGGGGTTTTGAAAAACACATATCAGTGGCGTCAGGGAAATGAATATCGATATGTTTGTGTGTACGTATATTTATTTATTTGTTGCTGTTTTTCTAGTTGTCGCTGTGTCGATTATTATTATTATTATTATGTGTTCATTTTGTTGTTTTTGTGGTTAACTCCGCGCACAGCGGAAAAGGAAGCAAACAAATTGGGACATTTTTTTTGACGTTTCTTTTGGAGACGTTGTTGGCGGTGGTTTTATCTGCCGTGTAATCCGCGAATTGATACTCGCTATTCCGAGTGGTGGGGTTGCAGAACACACACACACACACACACACACACACGCAGGACAAGAAAGCGCGCGTAGGCAGTTAACAGGACAGCAATGTTGTGTGTGGATGCGGTCCACCGTGATGTTTTAGTTGCCAAACGCCTTGCAGCATCCTCGGAGACCCCTGCGCTTGGGAGACCCACGCTACCCCTCGCATCGGGTTCTCTCCCTATCACGGTGAGTGATCCGTTGCCGCATTCGAATGGAACGATAGTGGTCACGATTTGTCTTGAGCGCGCTTTTGCAGGCAACAGGCAAGCGAACCCACACCCCGCATCCGTTATAGTGCGTATGGAGTGGGAAGTTTTCTTCAGCGTCGCGTACCCTAAAGAGCCCTGCGTGTGGCGGCTGGTGGATGGGCTTCCAGCACAAAGCAGCACGGATGTCGACTATCGGGTCGTCCGCCTCCAGTCATTTCTGATGGAGGAGGTGCTGTCGCGCCTGCCAAAGGCAAAAAAAACGTACCTCGCTGCGTACGTGGGGGAAGCAGGTAGTGGTGGTGGTGCCACGTATCACCGCTCATCACGGGGTGACACCGCAACATTGCGGTCTCAAACGGAATTATCGACAGGCACCACCTTAGCGGAAATGTATCCAGGCCTGGGCAGCGGCGGCAGAAACAACAACAATAACAAAAAGAGGCAAAATAGCAGCAGCTGTTCTAAACAAGACAATAGCCATAACAATGGCAACAATAGCAATAGTAACAAGGGCGCCGTCGGAGTTGTCGTGTCGCCATTTTTATCCGATTTTGCATTTCTCTGTAGTTGGTGGGCTGCACTGGAGCTCGATGTGGGTTGCATCATTTCAGAGCGTCAGAATTTTATACTTCGCAACATCTCCAGTGGGAGTATGGTCTTACTAGAGGAAGATGCGGGTAGTCGCAGTTACATCCGACAAGGTCGTGGGGTGCATTTTCTGGATGAGGTCGGGGGAAACAGAGTGCAAAATCCTGGACGTGGGTTCGCGGCTGTCTTCATGCCCCGTGGCGATGTAGTCGCATGGGGACTGCGGCAGCTTCCACAAATTGCAAAGAAAAAAAAGGAAGAGGCGAAGAGCAACACGGTCACTGGCACGGCAAATCCCTCAATATTGGGAACAGCGTCCCATGAAATGGTACCACAAAGATGTGGGGGAAGCTGGAGCGGGTATTGCACGGGCTACATGGAGACATCTGGACGGCCTGGGTATCATAATCAAGATGATCAGTACCACTTGCAAAGCCGACGCGCACAGCAAGCGCTTCGAATTACCTCGGTCCGAAGCGACATGGCTGGAGCGGTGCTACCTTCTCTGCTGGTTTCGAGTAACATTTTGCGGACAGGAGTCTACGAACTGAATGACATCTGTCTTTATGCAAATGACCCATCTGTGGCTTTGTGTCAGAATGCCCTGATTTTGCGGGAGGGAAAGGCGCTCAAAGATGTCTCAAATGCATTTCTAATGTTGCGCCATTTAATAAAAGGGGTATCGCCGCATGCACCTTCGCGGTATGCATTGCAGCTGCTAGCTCCCGCGTTACATGAGCTTGTAAAGAGCATGCAGGAGCAAAGGAAGCCGTTTTGGGCGGGGGTAGCTCTCTGCTGCGTGTTATTGCCGGCGATCCTAAACGACCGACCCATGCCGTTTGAAATCACCGCTCATTTGATTGACCCCGTGGAGTGTTATCGTTGTGTATCGATAGTTGCTATGATATTTTCCACGGTAGGGGCGACCAACAAGTTTCGTGAGGCAGAACTAACAAGGAGCGCCATTCTTAGCGCATACCGTTGTAAAAAGCCACCCATGTCTCTCATCAGGAAAAGTGTGGATTGTGAGGAATCTAAGAGCAACAGTGGCAAAATCCCACCTGTGTACCAAATACCTATCACCGAATGTGCCGTCTGCGGGATGCCTTTGCTGCGGGACACAAGACGGGGAAATGGCACCGCCACCGGTAATCCGTTCAACACGGGCCTTGGAAGTGGTGATGATGCGGTCCCGGCCTCCGCAAGAAAAGACGGCTGTATCATTGTTCAGTGTGTTCGCTGTGGACACGGAGGCCACGTTGCGCATATTCTTGCTTGGTGGAACGATAAGAACGTTCGCTGCTGTCCCAAAGGATGTGACTGTCTCTGCATTTACTGAAGCTCAACGACAAGTATCCGTGGCTTTTTGTGTTGCTGCTGTTCCTCCTTGTCTGCGTCACTCTTGGTTTACATTGGTGGCGCGACACGTCGGGGCCGGCATTGCATCCGCCGCGGTCCAGGTTCGATCCGCTAGCGCACTGCGCTACGCCCCACGGCACTTTACTCGGCTATGCCCTCGACATTCCCGCCTTCAGCAATTGCCACCGGCGCTGGAATTCGAAGTCGCAGGCGTTTGTCACACTTGAGCATCCACACGACGTGCGGCAGGAGCCGTTTTTGTTGGGGACCCTGCGATCCCGCAGCACCGGGGTCCGCTGGGTGGCGGCGGAGTTCATTGCCCGCACCTACTATCTGCACCGAGGCATGTCCTTCATCTATGGGGCGCCAGATGCCCCCGAGTACTGGTTGGCGCTTGAGTTCCACGGGCCCATGGTGAGGGAACGGGAGTACGAAACTCTCGAGCTGCTGAACTCCGCGGAGGCCACGACGGCGAAGGAACGCAAGCGCCTTGCGCCACGGGTCTTTGACGTCGTTGTGTGGTCACCGATGGAAGAACGCGACCTGCCCGAGGGCCACATTGCCGTTGTGGTGCAGGTGGAGGATGATGTGGAGGCCGCGGGTGGGGAGGACCGACTCCGTGAGCTTCGGAAGTTGCGGCTGCAGCCCCGGTTGTTGTACATTGCGGAGCAGAACTTTGACAACACGCACTGGGGAGGCAAAAACTACTCGCGCGTGCTGCGGTTCCAGTGGCGAAATGGCAGGGAGGCGGTGCTGCAGGACCCCTTGGGCCTTCCGATCATCGGTCGAGTGCGCCCCGGGAGGCCGAAGCAAAATACAGATGTGGAAGACGATCTCTGACGCACCGTGTATCGGCGTTTGAGCCGCGTGCGACGGACTCTGTTGTTGCTACGCCGCGAAGCCTTTCTTGGAAAGCAGCGAGCACGTGTACGCCGGTGTCTTCCTGAGCAAGCACGTGAGTGTGGACGTGAAACAGCAATAGGGCCATGCTCCCCGTATGCATCTTTTTTTTTTTTTTACAAGCGGGGATGTGGATATCTTTTTTTTTTTTTTTCTTGGGATATTGTTTGAGTAGAAGCCAAAAACAACACACAATGGTTGCCGGATTCGTGGAAAACAAATCGCTTGGAAGAGTTGCATGTTTGGCGTTTGTGCTGATTTGCGGCGTCTTACTTCTATGGGGATGGAGGGGAAACAAAAGGAACCCTCTTTCGGCGGAGGGGAATCCGCTGTTTGACCCACTGAAACACTGTCGCACGAGGTATGGCACAATTCTTGGGTATGCTCTCAGTGTCCCGGCTTTTAGCAACTGCCATAGCAGTTACAGTGCGGAACGACTCGTAATTACACGTTTTGGTTATCCAGAGCTTGTTGCCGACCACAACGATGGTTCCAAGGGGAATTACTGCTCGGGCAGCCCCTGGTCGTCCATGGAGTACACCGCCCGCATTCTCTTTCATTACAAAGGCATCAAATATTTTGAGATGCCAACACCTCAAGAGGTGTGGTCGACCCCGTACTTCTTCAACCCGCTAGAAGCAGCGGAACGTGATAAGGAACGACGGTATGAACCAGTCAGAGTTGCAAACTACGAGGAGGCCACGACGGCGAAGGAACGTAAGCGCCTTGCGCCACGGGTCTTTGACATTGTTGTGTGGCCTGCACAGATGGAGCATGAGCTCCCCGAAGGCCACATTGCCGTTGTGGTGCAGGTGGAGGATGATGTGGAGGCCGCGGGTGGGGAGGACCGACTCCGTGAGCTTCGGAAGTTGCGGCTGCAGCCCCGGTTGTTGTACATTGCGGAGCAGAACTTTGACAACACGCACTGGGGAGGCAAAAACTACTCGCGCGTGCTGCGGTTCCAGTGGCGAAATGGCAGGGAGGCGGTGCTGCAGGACCCCTTGGGCCTTAAAGTTTTGGGGCTGGTTCGAATTGGCAAGCGTACCGTCATTTTTGAAGACGAGGATGGTGGTGATCTTTAACACCGGTAGAGAACTTCGCCACGCAGTTAAAGCAAACGTTATAAAAAGAAAAAAATTGTTGTTTTTGTGGTGGTGGTGGTTATTTTTTATTATTATTATATGTTTGTTCTTTTCTCTTTGCTGTGTTTTTACTTTAGGTATTGAACTTATGTGAATATATTTTTTCCACAAAGAAACACGGACGCTACTACTTTTACAAACCTGGGCCTTTCTTTCTGCATCGTGAAGGTGCATGCTTCTTTTCCCGTGTGACAAATCCCACACATCCATGTGCACATGCTTTCGTGCTACTATAATATACGCCCAACGTGTAGTTGCTCTTTTTTTCCTACCTTTTTTATTATGCGGCAGTTTGGTGAGAAAAGGATTTGAGACCTTTTACCACAAAGGCGTAGTCCACCATGATTCACACAGCTCGAAAGAAACAATTTGGGCTTTCCGCCCTCGCGCTTTTTGTGTTGCTGCTGTTCCTCCTTGTCTGCGTCACTCTTGGTTTACATTGGTGGCGCGACACGTCGGGGCCGGCATTGCATCCGCCGCGGTCCAGGTTCGATCCGCTAGCGCACTGCGCTACGCCCCACGGCACTTTACTCGGCTATGCCCTCGACATTCCCGCCTTCAGCAATTGCCACCGGCGCTGGAATTCGAAGTCGCAGGCGTTTGTCACACTTGAGCATCCACACGACGTGCGGCAGGAGCCTTTTTTGTTGGGGACCCTGCGATCCCGCAGCACCGGGGTCCGCTGGGTGGCGGCGGAGTTCATTGCCCGCACCTACTATCTGCACCGAGGCATGTCCTTCATCTATGGGGCGCCAGATGCCCCCGAGTACTGGTTGGCGCTTGAGTTCCACGGGCCCATGGTGAGGGAACGGGAGTACGAAACTCTCGAGCTGCTGAACTCCGCGGAGGCCACGACGGCGAAGGAACGCAAGCGCCTTGCGCCACGGGTCTTTGACGTCGTTGTGTGGTCACCGATGGAAGAACGCGACCTGCCCGAGGGCCACATTGCCGTTGTGGTGCAGGTGGAGGATGATGTGGAGGCCGCGGGTGGGGAGGACCGACTCCGTGAGCTTCGGAAGTTGCGGCTGCAGCCCCGGTTGTTGTACATTGCGGAGCAGAACTTTGACAACACGCACTGGGGAGGCAAAAACTACTCGCGCGTGCTGCGGTTCCAGTGGCGAAATGGCAGGGAGGCGGTGCTGCAGGACCCCTTGGGCCTTCCGATCATCGGTCGAGTGCGCCCCGGGAGGCCGAAGCAAATAC